>NC_064853.1:19432573-19732573 GCF_024139225.1 Suncus etruscus
CCAGAGACTTGCTCAGTTTGTTCAATGCAGTATTTCAAACAAGCAGTCTCAACAGCTCAAGACAGTTGTCTTTATCTCCTGCCTTACTCGGCCTGTCATTCATGAAAAAATAGGAACAGAAATGCTGACCTCTGGCTTTTTGGGCTTCATTGGAGCTTCAGGCTCATGAAATAATTGGCTTCAGAATTTCACCCCAGTGAGGGGCCTTCTTTTCCTAGCTGACTGCACCTCTCTGTAATGCTAAAAAGTCAGATTGTATTATTTAGGTATGACAACAATAACGACAAAATAACTTTTCTTTCCAGATATCCCATGCATGGGAAGCCAAGCCTTCAGCAGGTAATTAAGATGTTGACATTTTGAGGAGCCAAGCTTGAAACAAGAGCCAGGTTTGCTGGCTTTGGCCTTGAGATCACTTGGCTTTCATATTAAGGACCCCTGAGATCCCAAATTTGAGCTCCCGGCAGCCACTGCTTTAGTGAGTACAGGAAAGAGCAGAGCTGATGGCAGCTGGAGCCACATCTGCTTCTGTGCAATGATGTCAAATGTGTTGGGAGAAAGAGTGTCTCCTGACTCCAATTACCCCCACTGGTCAGCCACACTCCCTGAAATTCCACTAAGATGATAAACCCATAGGTTTAAGAGAATGAGCAATGGTGTTGGGAGGGTTGGGAGGTGGAGCTGAACACAGAGCAACAGTAATAATCTGGCTAATCCATTGGAAAGCTTTGGAACAGAACATGCATGACCGTTTGCACCAGGACCTATGACTCCTTTGAGTACTGATCATATCCCACTCACTATGGTTGCCTGGGTTATCTGTCTGGCCCCTCCACAAAATAGTTTTTGTAGCCCTTATCTGCTACATCCTTGCTTCTGGTTTGTTCTTTACCTGGTTGGAAATATTTCAAGCCTCTCTGTGGATGAAGTGTGGAGGTGGAGTTACTCCTGATGTTCTTGGATGAATAAATGGTGCTGTATATTGAATCCAGGGCTTCCACAAGCAAAATAACTCCAGTCTTTTGAGACCTCTTTTCAGTACCTATAGCTGATGAAATCAGAGGGGAAAAAATAGTTTCTCTTCAAGCTCTTCCAATTTATGTGCCTTACTAATCAACTCATCTTCAGTTAACTTGTATCACTCTCACAAAATTATCTCTCTGGTTCACAACCCAGGAAACTGAAAAGCATCTCAGACTTTTAGTATGTTAGCACATCAGATCAATCACTAAGTTCAACACATTACTTTATGAAAAAAAAATGTTGTCTTTGACTCAAACACATATACATAGTGGTTCACGTATACATAGTGGTTTACAATGAATTCTTAGGCATGCAGTGTTTTTGTTGGCAGGAATATATGGGGTACCCTGGAAATATATGTTAGGGAAATATGTCTGAAAAATGAACTGGACCCAAGGCATGAAGGCCTTTTGACACAAAACACTTAACTTAGAAGCCCCAAAGTCACTGAGATGCAGAAATACAGACCAAGTGCAAGGCTTCCTCAGAGGAGAATAAACCTGGAACTCCTTGGGAGGAGAAGCTACACCCACTGCATTCACTGAAATAAAGACCCTGTGAGGAATATCCAAAGAAGGCCATCACCTGCTCCCAGATCTCCCCCTTGGCAATGAATTGTGGTGAGGGCAGTTTGGGAAAATTGTATATAGACTAACTTGGCAGAGAAAGAATCACAAGCATGCTGCAATACCCAGGCAACTGCCACTCACATCACCCCTATTGAGATGTGCATTTTCATATTTTAACATTAGAATATACACTGGTTCTCTACCCTAGAGAGACCTGTATTCTCTTTCGAGCACATAACATACTTACTATAACATAGCATTTTTCTCCCTTATCTCCCTTATTTTACCTAATCAGCTTCTTTTACTTCTCTACAGGTCTACTCCTGAAATTCTTTTTCCTATTTGGTTTTTGGGCCATAGCCAGCTGCATTTAGAATTTAATATTGACTCTGTGCTTATCAATGGCTACCTGCAGGGCTCAGTGGACCAGAATGGATGCTGGAGATGGTACTTGATTTGATGCAAGACCCTACCTGCTGTAATATTGTTCTGGCCATATCTCCTGAAATTCTTTTCTGTGAGGATAAAATGATAAGCCCAAAAGACCTGGGTATTATCAGGACTGACTTCCCTTTTCTTTAAAAAGTAATTTCTTAATCTAGCCCGAATCCATAAGTCCCAGAAAAATTGGAAGTAAGAATCATCTTTCACACAGTGCAGAACCAGTTGACCTCAGGTGCAGCTTGATAGCAGCCTGCCTCATGGGAGTGGTGGGATGTTAGTGTCCCATGTGGTGTAGGGATTTCCCTGGGAGACAGACTTGGGTATAGAAAAGCAGTATATTTCCTGTCTAAGTTGCTGCCTCTCTTCCCCACTTCTCACATCACCTAAGAACCTCCACCAACAATATTCTCAGTCCCAATATCACCACCTTGTTCACCATTCTTCAACTGTTTACCCCAGATTCCTTCCTACCTCCCAAACTGACTCTTTGAAAGTTACACTTTTAAGTTTAATTTGTAATTTGAGCCCCATATTTACAGAAGTGTTGGTCTAATGGTTTGCATATATACCGTTACTTCCGCTCTACACAATAAATGGGTCCAAGGCCTTTACAAAACATCCACTTTTCTTCTCCTTTTTCTCTTACCCTGGTTTTTTTTTTTTATAATCTAGAGCCAGTGTTTTGTCCCCTCACTCCAAAATTTATTTCAAATATTTTTTCCTGATGGTTTTCTAATTCAGGATTGCAGTCTGTTTTGCTTAAGTGAGCATCGCAGAGTCTTTTTGCCATCTACACCGAATCCACTCTCCAACTAGCACTGAAAGTGCCTATAAAATTGTTACTGGTCCATCAAAAACCAGGAATGGAAGCAATCCAGCTTAATGTAACAAAGCCCATAAATGAAGCACTTACAGTCTGGCAATACGGAATGATGAAAAGCTGAAAATCAGAAACAAGGAAAAAATTGTCTATATTTGTCATTTCCTTACTTGTCTAGAAAATTAGGAACAAGAAAAAATTTCCCAGATTCATAATTTATTTTTTTACTTTATTTTTAAACTCCCAAGGGTGCTCAAGGGGCAGGTGGCCTGGAGCACTTCTTAACAGACTGGGCAGGTCAGTTTAGTGTGAGGGCCAGAAGAATCAGTGGTACCTGAGCCCCACAGAGAGAGAGGCCTTTAGGAATACACCCAAGGATTGAAGAGAGATTGGATGTATGCTATGCATTTGCCTAACCCCCTTGGTCTATCTCTTTGGCCCCTTCTGTTCAACATAATACTGTAACTATAGTAGTGCAACTACTAATCCTATGAATTATGAAAGAAAATAACTAAAATATACAAAATATAGTAATCAATATATATAATTATTTATGTTTACAGATATTTTACTTATAGAAAATTCTAAAGATTCAGCAAAACTGAAGAATAATTACAAGATATAAAATCAATATGCAAAGTATCAATTGCTTTTCTGGTAATGAATATCAGTAAATGAAAATTAGAGGAAAAAGAAAATTAGGGAAACTATAGCAACAAAAAGAACAGGGTCAGAGATAATATAGGAAATAAAGTGCAGTCCTAAGGACAGCCAACTGTGGTTTGAATTTCTTTCTTTTTTTCTTTTTTTTTTGGTTTTTGGGCCACACCCGTTTGACGCTCAGGGGTTACTCCTGGCTATGTGCTCAGAAATCGCCCCTGGCTTGGGGGGACCATATGGGACGCCGGGGGATCGAACCGCGGTCCGTTCCTTGGCTAGCGCTTGTAAGGCAGACACCTTACCTCTAGCGCCACCTTCCCGGCCCCTGTGGTTTGAATTTCTGGCATATATTTGGTTTCCCAAACACAACCAAGAGTCACATGCCAGTGCAGTCTCAGATATAGCTTCTAAAAGGGTCCACTATGACAATGATAGTTGCAAATGATTACTCTGGACAAAAACTAGGTGTTAAGGAGGTAAAATGATATACATGGTATACCTTCATTAATAATAATGCAAACCACAGTGTCAAAAAGGGAGGAAAAGAAAGAGAGAGCTAAAACTGAAATATCTATTGAGAGACAGGCAGGGGAGAGTAGGAAGGATATTTGGGACACTGGTGACAGGAAGCATGTACTGGTGAAGGGAGATATACATTGTTTGACTGAAACTTAACTATGAACAATTTTGTAACCATGGTGCTTAAATAAAGTACTGTAATTTTTACTTAAAAAGAAGAAAAAAAGAAAGAAAGGAAGGAAGGAAGGAAGGAAGGAAGGAAGGAAGGAAGGAAGGAAGGAAGGAAGAAAAAAGAAAGAAAGAAAGAAAGAAAGAAAGAAGGAAGGAAGGAAAGAAAGAAAGAAAGACAAGGAAGAAAGGAAGAGAAAGAAAGGAAGAAAGAAAGAAAGATAAAGAAAGAAAGAAAAAGAAAGAAAGAAAGAAGAAAAAAAGAAGAAAGAAAGAAAGAAGAAAGAAAGAAAGAAAGAAAGAAAGAAAGAAAGAAAGAAAGAAAGAAAGAAAGAAAGAAAGAAAGAAAGAAAGAAAGAAAGAAAGAAAGAAAGAAAGAAAGAAAGAAAGAAAGAAAGAAAAAGAAAGAAGAAAGAGCGAGCCTCTGAGCACTGTGGCATGTGGCCCAAACCCATACACACACACACACACACACACACACACACACACACACACACACACACAGAAAAGAGAAAATATAAAGCTTTAGCATAAAGTTAGTTGGTATGTTAATAATGATGTATACATTGAAAATAAAAATATGCTGAAAAATATTAAAGATACTCAAAATATAAATATATCATGATTTCTTAGATGGTGTAATTTAGTGTTTTTAAAAAGTCAGGATTAGACTCAAACTATATACAGAATAAAAGCAATGCCTATTCAAACCCTAATGAGTTTTTAAGTAAAAATGGACAAAAATTCCAAAATTAATAACAAAATTTGAGGAGCTAGAACAGTCAAAAACAGACTTTCTTTACTTTAAAAATTATTGCAAAGTTATCATTGTCAAAACAGTGTGGTTCTTGCATAAAAACAGATATATAGATCAATGGAAGAACCCAAAGAAACCAGAATAATTTATTTCATTTCATGGCAAGATGACTTTCAACAAAGGTGTTAAGATAATTTGTTCAGGTGATTAAGAACCTTTATTTCCCCAACAAATGATGTTTATATGAATATGCAAAAATACATATATTTGCTAGAGGAGTAAAAAAGAATAAGAAAATAATGAATTCTTACATAGAGTAAAAATAACTCAGATGGATCATAGATCTAAGAATAGCAGCTTCAAAACATGGAAATGTCATTTTATTGGTGCCTTCTTCTGTAGGCATGCTGACAAGCACTTCACGCATGTTATTTCTAACTTAACAGAAAATCCACTTTTTAAAAGAGTAATTTAATACCAGAGAAGATATTTTTCTTATGATCAGTTTGATCTGAAGCTGCTGATCAAAGGAAGATTCTGATTTGTTGTTGTTGTTGTTGTTGTTGTTGTTGTTGTTAGACTTCGTCCAACTCAAAGTAAAATTCTGGAAAAAATTCAGTATTTAAAATCAGAAAAGAGCTGACACAGGCAGGGATTTGGGTCCTGTTTTTTCACATCTCTGTTGACACAGTGTCCCCATCGTTAATTTGGAGATGATGAAGTCTGACCTTTTCCAAGTCACAGGTGGTGAGGATTAATCAGAGGAAATGGGGTCAAAGAAGAATAAAGCTCTTCTTGTAGTCATTCAGACTCTAGAGAGCTGTAGAAGTGTTGATACGTTAAAATACAAAGCAAAACTGGAAAATGAGTCTTCAGAGAGGAGACACTGATCCAGAAACTGGGGAAAGTGAAATGGGAAAGAAAGAATCGTAAAAGCAAAAGGAAGATGAGCTCTGTTCATAATAAATATCTGTGAGAAAAGATTTAGAAAATACTCCTGTCTCACTTATGGGGAGCACTTAGGTATATAAATGCATATCTATTATGTATAGTACCTTTCAAAATAATTTAAAAATGATTTTTAAAGGCAATATGGTTGCGTAGAGAAAAATGCCCTGGTAGTAACATATTTAACAGCTTTGTATCTATTGTTCCAATTAGAAAATCAAGTAAATGGTCTCCAGGTCCCTCTCTGTAACACAGAAATATTAACTCCCATCAAGTCACTGGGAAGAATCAAGTGAAAAGTTAGAAGTACCTATTAATTGAAGAGTGAAAGCACAGCTTGAGCCAAGGGTAAAGACATTATTAGACATACAACCCAAACCACTGATTTATCTGAACCTGCCTAGTCAACTATAAAAGACTGAAGAATAGAGCCTGTATCATAGAATTGCTAAAGAGTTAAGTAAAATAAAGTTGGTAAATTATTGAAAGAGTGGCTATCACGTAGTAAGGATTCAGAAAGTGTGTTTCTATAGATAAACCAACAGAAATACTTTTTTTGGGAAGTGAAAAGTCATTTGGAAACATATTTTCTGAAAAATTTAAAAAAGTTAAACATCTGGTGTTCTTAATTTCTCTTTACTCTGAGAAACTACAAGAGAAGTGTGAGCCTGTGGTAGCTTGCTTCTCTGTGAATGTTCTAACTGTACAAGATTAGAAGGCTCCCGTCTCCTATGATTGAACACTCCCAAGACATTGGATCATTTCCTGAACTTCATTTATTTAATAACTAATCTTTTATTGCCTTTTCTCTTTTAAAGCTTATGGGTCTGTCTTCCTCCCACTGCCTTTTCTTCAAGGTCTCACCTCTTTAATCATTTGGATAATGCTGAGACACACTACAAACCATTTTAATGGAGGAATGATAAGTGAAGGCCATTTCCCCTACCGTCTGCAGCATTTTGGGTGATTTTCAATAATCCTACCAAATCAATCATGTCATTCTGCCACTGCTACCTAGTTAATAACCCCCATCAACAGCCTTGTTTTGACTCTTTTGTCTGGGAGAGCCTGATACACTAGACACCAGAACTCCAAAGGAATGTGTCTGTACTGGAATGTGAGCGAACTAAGCCTCCACTATAAGATTAGCTAAATTCCCAAGTTAAAAACAATAGCTACAATCTTTGAGGGATAATTCTGTGCCAGGCACTGCACAAAGCTTAATATCTGTATTACCATACTTAGTCCTGATGAAAACCATTAGTGATGTTCTCTTATTCCCTTTAAGGATGGGGAAACTTATGGCTTGGACACTATTACATAAAAAAAATGTGAGAATTTGCTTAGAAATTCAAACTCTCCAGCTCTACCACAGCTCCACTAAATAAAAAATCTCATGAAAAAGTTAAAAAATCTGAGTTTTAACACTGACCCCCACCATGATTCTGATGTATGTTTGAGACACTTTGGACTAGACTAGAAAAGGTGAATAACTTACCTGATTCAAATGGCTAATGAGTAGAAAAGTGAGTTATGGAAATCAGAGGTCCTGACTCCTGAAGCACAAACACAAACAAAATATAATGAGAGGAGCCAGTCAATTTAAGGAAATGAAATAAATGGCTGTGTGCAATGAAGACAGCTATTATTTTATATGCAAAGATATGTTTAGAAGTAGATAAATTCCAGGATAGGTAATGTTTGATTTGGAAGTTCAATGGCTTTATGGCCAGCTCAGTGATTTGTTTTTTAGTCTCTTGATTTCCCCCCCTCCTGGTCATGTAAGGGCTATCTCAGTGCATTCATTGCTGCTCCATGCATTCATTACATTTTGTTCTCCAGTGCTCAGATATCGGAAGTAAAAGAGGACAGGGCCTGCCTCTTCTATGTCTTTTAATAAGCATTGCCTTTTCCTTTCCCCAAGAACTTTGCCCCAGCAGTCCTTTTTTTGCATGTGTTGTTGTTTAGTGTCATCAAAACTTCCTCCCAAACTAATCTCTTTGGTGAAAACCCAATAATATGGTTAAATAAGATTAATCAAGATTCACCTCACTTGTGAATGAACAGAATGGTTAAAAAGGCTCCATCTGAGCAATGGGTTTGCATTATATAAGATTGAGAAATAAGTTTGTAGTCATACGATAACCTTAGATCATAGTTAGAAACATTAAAATTCATTTCATGAGAATGCAGAGCCTATAATTTTTGATCATGGAAGGATACATATTGGAGACAATCTGCTGGTGGTAGGTAGGAAACAGCAGCACTAGATTAGTAATGAGAAGGGACCTTTTTGCTTGTCTTTGCTACAAGTCTTGGGAAAATTCACCAAGGGCTTGTATTCAGTGGGTGATAACAGTTATGAAGGATGGGTTAATTTAAGAGCATATAGGAAGAAATGGGCAAGAATGGGTAACTAATTGGTTAAGGGGAGATAAAGAAGTAAGGGAGTCAAGGGGTACAGGTCATTTTCATGCCTGTGATTAGTTGTTCTACTGCCCTTCTAGGACCAGGATACAAGAAAAAAAAATATTGCAAAACGGTTTAGGAAAGTTAAAGAAAAAATGTCAGATATATAAGGGATTACTTTGGTATCTATGCTTAAATGCTTAAATATGGTACAAAGATTTGTGCTGCAATAATGATGATGATGACGCTTTTAAATTAAAAGTAATCATGACTTTCTATCCTATTGACTTATTTATATGTTCTTAGTATAGAATATTCTTGACATACAAAATAGAAAGAGCCTGTGTGTATTTATTAAGCAGCTTTCACATATTCAAATGCTAGTCAATCTTCTTTTTTAATTTCCTCACCCATTCTTCCCCAAGGCTCATATCTCTATTATTATTTTTCAAATAGCAACTTAACTGAAACATAACAGACTACACTGTTTGACAGATGTGGTCATTAGTCAATGGTCATTAGTATAGTTACAGAATTATGTGATTGTCACCACCAACTTTAGAACATTTTATCACACCCAAAAAGCTTTGTACTCTTTAGCTATGAATGCTTGTCTTTATATCCCTCATACCACAGTACTTAGCAACTATAAATCTAATTGGTGTCACTCTTGATTTGCCTGTTGTAGACATTTATATAAATGGGATCATATAACATGCAATTATTTTGTAACGGCTTCTTTCACTTATTGTGATATTTTCAAGGTTCATCCCTCTTGTATCATGTATTTTATTTTTCCCAAACAACATATTTTGTAAATATTCCTTTCTCTCTCTCTCTCTCTCTCTCTCTCTCTCTCTCTCTCTCTCTCTCTCTCTCTCTCTCTCTCTCTCTCTCTCTCTCGACTTTTTGGGCCACACCAGTGACACTCAGGGTTACTCCTGGCTATGTGCTCAGAAATCGCTTCTCGTTTGGGGACCATATGGGACACCAGGGGATTGAACCATGGTTTCTCCTAGGTTAGTTTCTCCTAGGCAAGCCTTCTACCGCTTGCAACACCGCTCCGGCCGCAATATTTCTTCTTCTTTTTTTTAATCATTCATCAGTAAATAGATGTTAGAGTTCTACTTTTCATGCATGTTTATACATGCTTTTGTTCTTTAGAGTCTCTACCTAGGGGCATGCCTCTATACTTCTGGGCATGTGATAACTCCATATTTAACCTTTTGGGAAACTGACAGACTTACTTCCAAAGCACTGACACATTTTGGGGGGTGGAAGCTAGGCCCATCTAGCAGTGCTCAGGAATTACTCCTGGCAGAATTCAGGAATCCATAGTTGTTTCCAAGGATAGAACCCACATTGTTCTCCATGCATTGTATCACTTTACCTGATGAACTACTACTCTCACCCACAATGTCACATTTTTCATTCTTATCCAGTTTCTCCACATCTTCCCTGGCATGTTTTATTATCTGTCTTTTTTATTAGAAGTGTCCAAATGACACATAGCAAGAAATTTTTTAAAGAGCTTATCTGTGTAGATTTTTTTCCTCCATTATTTTATTTTCATATACTAATTTTACTAGGCAAGTTACCAGGTAGTACTCGGAAGTTTGGGGGGCTACCCCCAATAATTTGTAGCCAACAAGGTTAACAGTTCAATAGAAAAACTAAATGTTTGGTGCTGCCTAGACCCCACAGTGCTCTCAGGCCTCCATGGCCACTCCCAGTGAAGTTATTTCCTCAGACTTTTTATATACTTTTAAATGTAAGTTTTAATCTAATTTTTTTCTTTGGGGGCCACACTCGGCTGTGTTCAGAACTTACTCCTGACTTCGTGCTCAGGTATTATCCCTGATGGTGCTGGGGTACCACATGAGGTGTTCAGCATTGAACTTCATACAAATTAAGTATCCTACATTGTACTATTTACTATTTCTCCAGTCCTCAAGCTTTAGTTTCTTCAGTACCATATGTTTTAAAAGTTATGTAAAGTTATGCTCTAGTAAAGTTCAGAGAATGGTGTAATTACTCATGTACTACTGGTTTTCCCTATTCATGGTCTCCCCCATGAGCAACATTCTATATTATAGAGGTACATTTATTTCCAGAGATGAACTCACATTGACATTCATTATCAGCCAAAGACTGCAGTACATGTTAGACTTCATTCTTGCTATTTACTTTTTTTTAGATAAACACGCATTGACTGAAATCCATGGTTATGATATTTTACAGAGTATTGTCATTGCTCTACACATCCTCTGTGCCCTCATTTTCAGTTGAAGTTCCCTGTTGGCCAATTAACTTGAACATGTTTTCCTCTGCTTTTACAAAAAGAGAAATCAGGGTCAGAGTGATAGCACAGTGGTTAAGCTATTGCCTTGCATATGGCAGACCCACGATGGATCTGGGTTTGATCTCCGGCATCCCATATGGTCCCCCAAGCTTGCCAGGAGCGATTTCTGAGTGCAGAACCAGGAGTAACCCCTGAGTACCATATGTAGCCCAAAATCCAAAAAAAATCTTATAATAATAATAATAATAATAATAATAATAATAAAGAAATATATTCATAATGTGAAAACAACTTACCCATCTTAAAGAAGTCAGACCAGAAACAACATTCTAGGCAAAGCTCAGCTTAGTGAGGACTGGTTTCTTCAGCTGGCAATGTTTTACAGGCCACCAGGGTGAGAACTGGTGGTGATGGGTCTAAAACTGAAAGCATGTGGCATTGGGGATCTAACTCAGAACTCCATATATGCTAGGCATGTGCTCCACCATTTAAGAAATTCTTACTGTTACTTATTTGTCCTTTAAAATGAGGTCATTTGTCCTTTTATTATGAAAAGCAATACTTCCTTATTCAAGGTACAAGTCCCTGATTAGATGCATAATTTGTATACTTCTTCCTTCCTATGGGTTTCCATTTATTATTTTATTGTTGACAAGAAAGGTTTTAATTTACATAAATTTTATGTATTTTTCTTTTTTTTGTTCTTTGTTTATGTGATATCATCACTAAGAAACAGTTTACTAATTCAAGTTCACAAAGATTGATGCCTATGTGCTTCTTCTAAGATATTTACTGGTTTCGCCATTTCATTTAGGCGTTACACTTTGAACTTAATATTTTACCTGGTGTGTGTGTGTGTGTGTGTGTGTGTGTGTGTGTGTGTGTGTGTGTGTGTGTGTGTGAGGAAATGATTTCTTGCCATTTTTTTGCTCTTGGGTCCAAATGTCCAAGCAACCTTAATTGATAAAAACATTCAAAAGATTATTTAATTGTCTTGACTCCTTATTTAAAAAGTCAGTGACTGCTACCTCATTCTTTTCTTTTTTTTATTCAGTTATCTATCTATCTCTTCATGTCAATTCAGCTGTTAGCATATCAGTATCACTAATTATCAATGTCTCTATCTTATTATTTTAAATATACATATTTTGCAGTATCAAGGATTAAACTCTTCACACCTACAAATTAAGCTCTTTACTACTGAGAGAGATCCCAAGCTCTCATCATCCACACCATCTTTATATCATTATTCACAGTTAGCAGAAAAGTTTACTTATGCTTGGAAGGGTTGTCCTTGATCATGTGGCTGCTTAAATGACAAAGTTAGATCCACAGTTTGTGTCCTTTTAATTACACCACCATTCAATGGGGCAAAAGCACCATAAAATGCAGTAATAAAAAGGGCAGCATGACCCAGGTAACCCTCGTCCGTCCGCTATTCTTTAAATATATTGCTTGTTTACTTTTTACATGGACACCTTCACTAATTATATTTGCCCTTTATCTAGTGCTTCCCTAGGGGACTACAGAGAAATATTGTGTTCTGAAAAAACTCAGTGATGACATCTTTAGAACTCTGAAAAAAATAAGGGAAGTAACCTTAAAGTTGAAGTATTTGAATAGAACTTGCATAGAACTGAAAGGTGACACTTTTTTTTTTTTCTGAAGTAAGGAGAATTTTGAGTTTGGTTCACTGGAAGGAAGACTTTAATAAAAAAAAATCTTATTCAAAAATACCTTCAATTGACATTGTCTGAGCACTTATTTCAGACATGGAAAAATGTCTAGTGACTTTACTAAGATAATAAGACATTAGTAGCATACAGAGAACTCCATGCAGGTCATGTGATTTCTAATTAAGGGATTTCAAATTTCTCTTTCTAGATACTACAGGACATCTAGTGTCAGACCTTTTCTCAGCTAGCAAAGGGTATGTAATAAACTTGAAAGAAAATAATTGCAGTAATGGGGGGGGTCTAAGAAATTGGGTGTTTTTTTTTTCATTTGCTCTTGGAGAATAGGAATTGTCAAAGAATGATAAGGCAGCAAGCGATCCAGTTTTTAAGTAAGAAGAAAGCTGTATGGTCCAGGAATTGAGAATGATCTTGTTAATATTCCAGGAGACAAAGGAAATGAGACTTGGGCTCAGATTCAATTCACTTTGGTATATTGCAGTGAGAACATGGATTCAAAATAACTTCAGTGAAAAAAGATGTGTAATCCTTAGCTAGGTTAATTCAAATCTACATTGTAGGGTAGAATTCTATCAAATGGGCAAAACAGGGGAAAATATAGCCACCAATATTCTAATCAGCAAGACAGACATGATATTTTCTTCCACTCAAATGTTACCTTTTACAGAAAGTGATTTTTGGAAGTCTTATTGACAGCCAAACTTAGATGCTGTCACAAAGCTTTTTAGAGTCAGTTAGCTAGGCCATAACCAATTTTGGGAGGGGGGGGCGCTTTGGTCTACTACTTGGCATTGTTCAGGGATTACTCCTGTCTCTACTCAGGAATTATTTCTGGCAGGCTCTGGGGACCAGGTGGGATACCAGGGATAAAACTGGGATGGCTATGTGCAAGGTAAATGTCCTCCCTGCTGTACTATGGCTCTGGCCCCTTATAACTACATTTTTATTCTGATCCCTTTACTATGTAGTAACAGGAGTAAGCAAGTCATTGTATCAGCCCAAGCTCAGTTTCCTTTCCACCTAAGAAAAGACATTGGAGGATTGTCTAAGTAGAGTTATGGGGAGAGTGGAGGTCTTACTCATGAATTCTTAAATATCTCCTTAGCCTTTTTGTGCTTTATAAGGATTTTGATGAGCAGGATATCTTTCAGTATGGAATAAAGTTTATATTTCCATATTGGGAGAATATTAGAATTTAAACAGCAGAGATAAAACTGCAGAACTAAACTATGGGTAATTGTGCCTGATGTCTCCTTCCCAATAATAACATACTGATCAATGTATAGAGCACAACTCTGTTAAATTGGTCTTTGACAAACTATGAAGAGTTTTTATTACAAATAGAAGAAAGTTAAGATCTAACTTATAGATCAATGTGTATCTAAAACAAATGCAAATGTCCTGATGAACATTAGTTATAATTATTTTTCAAATTTACAATTTGATCTACCCACTTGGCTATGATACAGCAAGATAAAGAGATGATTTTGAAAAAATATGGAGTCTCATTCAAACAAAAGATATTTTCCCACCTATGCTCATCTTAGCACTTATTATAATAATCAGGTTAGGGGAACAATCCAAAGTCCAATAACAAGAGTAGATAACAAAGATATATATATATACACACACACACACACACACACACACACACACACACACACTGGAATACTACTCAGCCCAGCAAGGCTGAAATTATGGAACTCACTGCAACTTGGATAAAAGTGGTGGATATTACATTAAGTAAAGTAAATCAGAAATATAGGACAAATGTTTCAAGTTTCTGTTAATTTCTGGCATATAGAATATATCTAGAGAACAAATGTGGGCAAAGCACTGGCTCTAGATTATGGAAAAAGTGACAAGAAAGAAGAGATATTAAGTGGAAAAAGAGATCTGAAAGTAATGAAGGAGCATAGGTCATGGGTCTTGACCCTTCTGTGGCAGAAAGGAAAAGTACCCCATCTGTGAACTAGTAGACATAACTCTATTATAACCATGAAATTCAAACTATACCAATTAAACTTAAAATGTACATGTTAAGGCATCAGAAGGTGGGAATGAATATAGGGCCAGTGGTGAGCAGATAAAGATATGGGGTTAAAGGTAGGAATATTTTAAGTCTAGATATCTATTTTAAACAATTACAAAAATCACTAAATATAAATACTTATTTAATAAATAAGATCGAATCAAACATTAAATTTGAAAAATCTTAAATGTATCATGAAAATGATTTTATTTTGTAGAGGAGGAAATGAACTCAATGTGGTTAAGTTCCTAAGAGCACACAATCTGAGACAGTAGGGACAAGAGGATAAGTCCAAGGGCCTAACATCCAAGGCAATGCCTTTTTCAGCTTTCTGTAATGCTAAAGCAGGGGAAGAAGGGAAGAAAAGTAAGATTACTGAATAGCCTGTTCATAGTAATTCTTCATGAATTGTTGCATTTAATCCTTAAAGCAATTTTTAAAAAGTCTGATGTTGGGGCCGGAGAGATAGCATGGAGGTAAGGCGTTTGCCTTTCATGCAGGAGGTCATCGGTTCGAATCCCGGCGCCCCATATGGTCCCCTGTGCCTGCCAGGAGCAATTTCTGAGCCTGGAGCCAGGAATAACCCCTGAGCACTGCCAGGTGTGACCCAAAAACCAAAAAAAAAAAAAAAAAAAGTCTGATGTTATTTTTCACGTTCAAAAAATGAGCCAAGCGGGCCCGGAGAGATAGCACACCGGTGTTTGCCTTGCAAGCAGCCGATCCAGAACCTAAGGTGGTTGGTTCGAATCCCGGTGTCCCATATGGTCCCCCATGCCTGCCAGGAGCTATTTCTGAGCAGATAGCCAGGAGTAACCCCTGAGCACCGCTGGGTGTGACCCAAAAACCAAAAAAAAAAAAAAAAAAAAAAAATGAGCCAAGCAATGAAGGGGGAGATAAATGATGAGCAAATTGGTCTTAATATAAAAACGTTAGCCGAAGAGTGGACAATTTGGTCCAGGACAATATGGTGTAGGACAGAGGTAACTATACATCAAAATTGTAAGAATCTATACATAATAAGCAATTGACCCAAACTATAATCATTAATGTTTTTTAAAAAAATATAGGAGTTTGATAAGGGGAAAGGCTGAGGGTGGGGGGAAAACTTGGAACATTGGTGAAGGGACACCAACACTTGCGGAGGATTGAAGTTCGGACATTGTACACTTGACACTCTGTTGTTAATAGCTTTGTAAATTTTTTGGAAAAATGAAAAGAAAAAAACGAGAAAGCCAGAACAAAGACTCTAAAGAGTAGGAACTATGCCTTTGATGCTCAGTTTTGTACCCTCAGCAAGCAGAACAGTGGCTGGCATGCCTCAACATGCAGTAGCTACTCAATAATCATTTGTTTTATGAGCAAAGGGAAATAATTTGCTCATACCATATAGTTAATAAATGATAGATTACACACCCTTAAAAATAAAGGAACTCTAAAGTCTATAATTTGGGGGACACTTAAACTTTATCTCCTTGGGAAACTAGAAAAGGGAGGAAGGAAAAAATTATTTTAAGGAACTTATAAGGTCCAAGACATTACTCTTGAAGCATTTATATATGCAAGTATGCTTGTCTTTCTCACAACCACTGACGATAACGATTCCTTCATAAAATAGAAATAAAATGAATAAAAAATATAATTATATTAAAAATATACTTGGAAGCCACAATGCATCAAATTTTAGTGACTCTATCAAGACAAAAGAGTTAGTATGATAAACAAAGACAGATTCCTGATTCTTCTAGTATAGCAGCTGCCTTTAGAGGGCCTAGAGCAGGGGTCTTCAAACTACGGCCCACGGGCCACATATTGTATTTGTTCCCGTTTTGTTTCTTCACTTCAAAATAAGATATATGCAGTGTGCATAGGAATTTGTTCATAGTTTTTATTTTCACTATAGTCCAGTCCTTCAACGGTCTGAGGGACAGTGAACTGGCCCCCTGTTTAAAAAGTTTGAGGACCCCTGGCCTAGAGGAAGGTTAGTGGTGGGCCAGAAACATGAGGATCTGAGGCCTTGTTATACAATACTGAGAAAACAAAGATCATACAGATTTCTACTGGATTTTTATCAGGATACTCAGAGCTTGTATGACCAAAAACATGAGGCTAGAAACCACACAATGAAGATAGCTGGAGTTCGACCCAAACCTGGGTTTCTAGGCATTCTGCTCCCAATTAAGTTCAGTATAAAGAATTCCTTTCTTAACCATTAGTAACCATTCATTTATCTTCCACCACAGCAAGTGAAATGCTTTCTCAGGTGCTAACTGAGATCTTCTCCTTTGCAGGAGTGAGAAAGCAACTAGAAACTAGAAATCTAGAACACACATTGCTTTTTCTCTGGTGTGAAGGCAAATCTACTTACTTTCAGCATCTCAGCACTCATGTTCATATTCCTATTAGGAAAAATATGTTGGCTGAAAGTAACAGAAAATAACTTGAAGTAACTTATATGCATGAAAGAAAGTTATTTTAAAATAAAGGACATCTCATGGGACCCAAGTATTTCAACCAAGCTTGGCATGAGGTTGAAATCCTTGGTCTGGGAAAGGGAACCCTCTCTCTCTTTCTCTCTCATATCTGCTATTCTCTTTACACCCTTTACCCTCTTCTTCCCTTCTCTTCTACTCTTCTTCCCTTCTCAATCTACTCAACAACCTACTTTTTCCTTTCCGTTGTCCTCTTTCTCTTCCTTTAATGCCATCATTTCCTCCATCTCTATTTTCTTGCTCCCTCTTCTTTTCTTTATCTAAAAACCTATTAAGGATTAAAACTATTAAGGACACTTTTTAGCTATTATTGAGGTTAACATGCCATCCTGTCCTCACTGGTTTTATTTTGTATTCATTTTTATGGCAATGGACATAGGACAATGAATATGTTTGGTTGAGGGATTATCCCTAATTATGCTAGGGATCAAACTTGGATAAGCTGCATGTAAGGCAAGTGCCTTTACCCCTGTGATAGCTCTCCAGTCCCTCTAAACAGTGACTAAATTTGGCTAAGTGTTTTCAGATCTCTTTAATTTCTCTTTTCTGTTATAGAGGATCTTCCATATCCATCCAGTAAATAATTTCTCTTCCTAAACTTATTTGTAATAGTTTTTTTGTTAGATCAATCCAAAAGTATTCTGATAAATGCAGAAAAGAGTATTGGAATGGAATATTACCACTAATATAACCCTACATGTAAAATGGGTTGAGTCGAGATGGAATAAAAACTCATGAAAGCTCTTCCAGATGAAGCTAGAAATAATAATCTTTGTGGGATGGTAATAACCACCTTGGTGGGTGGGCTTAAAGATGACCAGTTGTGTGGCATAAGTGAAAAGGTTTCATAAAATAGGACCTTTCAGTTATATGGCAAAAAAAATTGTCAAGATATGGCTAGATGTGACCCCTTTTAGTAAGTTACTAATTTAGGCCATTCTACATATGTTAGAGAAAAACTGAGCAGGTTTAAACTCTGTTAAGACTTAATTTTTTCTATCTGTTATCAATTAGAACTTGTTGAATCAGCTATTTGAAGTGCCTTAAGGAGAAAGAATTAAAGTTGGTGCAGAAATACGGACACAGAAAAATATGGGGGATTCAGATGAATATAGGAAGCATGTTATCCCCAGATAACTGCTTAGCAACTTTTCTGCACAACCTTGTCTGGATAAAGTGGGGAGGTATATGTGTATAGGTAGTACTGTGAAAACAAATGATAGAAAAGAGAAGCCTTGTCTTACTATTCCATTCTATTTTTTGTTTTGTTTTGTTTTGTGTTTTTTTTTGTCACACCCAGTGGTCACAGGGGTTACTCCTGGCTCTGTGCTCAGAAATTGCACCTGGCTCAGGGAACATATGGGATGCCAGAGATCGAAACTGCGTCTGCCCTACGTCAGTAACATGAAAGGCAAATGCTCTATCACTGTGCTGCCATTCCAGCCCCTGTTTTTCTTATTGACAAAAGTCAATAAGCTAAGATTGAGTAAAGAAGTACAGGATACAATCACTAAGTTTGATTTATAGAAATTGATATTGGAAAATTATAGTCCCTTCAAAAATGGATTTTTTTTTTTTTTTTTGGTTTTTGGCCCATACCCGGCAGTGCTCAGGGGTTACTCCTGGCTGTCTTCTCAGAAATAGCTCCTGGCAGGCACAGGGGACCATATGGGACACCGGAATTCGAACCAACCACCTTTGGTCCTAGATGGGCTGCTTGCAAGGCAAACGCCGCTGTGCTATCTCTCCGGGCCCCAAAAATGGAATTTTAAGGTTTCTGATTTTTGGGTCCCAGTAAATCAAGCTTCTCATCCATCCTCTTCCTTTTAACACTCTGCAATTGACAATTCAGATAATAAGGGACTTAAGTAAATGAAGGACTTGCAGTATATATAGACTAAAAGATATTTATGTGTAATATATATATATATATATACACATAGATAGGTAGGTAGATAGGTAGATAGATAGATAGATTAATGCCTTGGTATCATAAAGATAGTACAGTGAATAATGTCCTTGCCTTGCATAGACTTAAACCAAATTTCATTCCCAGAACTATTTATGATCCCTCGAGCACTGCCAGGAGTAAGCACTAAGCAGAGACTGATGTGAACCGATTTTACCCTTCCATTTGTGTGAAAAAACAAACAAACAAACAAACAAACCACCTTTTGCCCTATGCCTAGTTACACAAGAGATCTACACTTGTTCAACTCATTGAGCAACTCTTGGTCCACACTCATTACTCAAATTAAAAGGAATGAGCAACACTTTATAGTACATTTTCCTTTAATGGGAACCTTTTCAATTCTCCCAGTTTTGGTGTCACAAATGTAGGCCAGAAGTCTTCCAAGTGGGTAAAACTCAGGAAAGCTAGTATGTCTGACTAGAGAACAAACAGATCCATAAGAGTGAGTGGACTAATAGAATCCAGATGTTGTTGGACTTTGGTGACTCAAATTTAGTATTATAGTATTTCTGACATCTTTAATTCCCCCCTTTCCACTGAATCTTTGGATATTGAGAGTGTTGGGAGGTTAAGTGCATTATTTGGCTCTTGGGTTGAAATCTCAACAAGCCACAATGAGCTATGTTCAAGAGAAGGAATTAAAAAACCTGCTTGGAGAGGCCCAGAGGAATAGTACAGCAGGTAGGGCATTTGCCTTTCAAAAGGCAGATCCAGAGTCGCTTGCTGGCCTCACATATCATCCCCAGAGCCTGCCAGGAGTGATTTCTGAGTGCAGAGTAGAGCCAGAAGTAACCCCTGAGCTTCGCCAGGTGTGGCCCCAAAACAAAACAAAACAAAAAACCCGGATTGAAAATCACTGGTCTTTCCTCTGAGACCTCTGTATTCATCAACTGGAAGAAATGTTAGATTTTTCTCTTGTTAAATCCTTAAGTTCTAGGTACTAGTTAGGACTTTATATCATCGATTCATTTAATTCTCCCAACTAGCTTTTAAGAGAACAACTATTATTACCTGCATTTTATAGAAATAAATATCCAGTCTAAAGTGTAATGAATTTGAATTGATGGTATGGGTTTTTTACTGTTATATTACATTTATTTTTAGTTCCCTTACTGACCTTACCTTGAGTTAGACTTACCTTGCTGAAACTTTTTGCTTTTACTTTTTTCTACCTCCAACTACCATAGTCTCATGACTTTCCATGTCATTTGAAACACAATTGGTATACAATAGTCCATACAAATGAATGAGTCTTTCTGTTTGCCTGAGATCAGGGCTCTTCCACTATAGTTCTGTGCCCAGGAGTTACCTCTAGGGACACCCAGGGGACCATATGTAGTGATGAGGATTCAAAGCTGAGTCAAAAGGATGTAAGGGACATGCCTTGACTCCTGTACTATCCTTTCAGACTCAACTTGATTTTTTTTTTCAGAAGGGAAGGTAGCTCAAAAAACTTTTAATGAAAATTACTCACAAAATAATAAGTTAGAACTTAACAGACATTTTTATTACAATGGAAACTGAAATTTCCTATTTCTTTATGACTCAATTTTTAAAAGAGCAAGGTATTAAACCAACAATAAGAAGATGCCTCTGGGTTATTTTAGGGCTAGGCAATTTCTTCTTAATTTTATTATTTTACAAAACATTTATTACCAGTTCTCACTCCCAAATCTCTCTGCCCTCAGGACCACCACCCACCAGAAGTCTACTTTTTTCTAGCCCTTCCTGTGCTAGAATATCCCAGGTTTGTCAAAATGCTAAAGGGCCCAAGACCTACACAAACTCTTTAAAAGGAAAAGCAACCTCCCTCAAGGTTTAATTGTTAGAAACTTTTCTGATCAACTTGTGGAATTCTCCCCCTGAAAAGAATTTCATAATCTTGAGGGGAAGGTGGTGAGATACTGAGACAGCAGTCTCTCTCAGTAAATTGAAGACTTGAGGTCATTTAAGGGAAGAAATTCCTAACAATAAACTGCAGGAGGTCACAAAGTGCACATGGCAGGAGAGGTGGCATGAACCCCAGTGTCCTTAGGGATGTCACAGTAACTGGCTCTGACTCAAACACTAATGGCCCTGCTGCTGAGCAGACAGCATGATTACCAGGGGAAGGCAGGGCCAAGTTCTGCACTCTCCCCAGCTGGCAGAAGCTGACTTCCTGGAAAGACTCCCACCTTCCTCTCATCCTCTCTGCACTTAAAAAAAAAACTTCCGGAATCTTCCTTCTAGCCCAAAGGCTGTTCAAACAAAATGAGTGGATTGAGAAATGACCTTTCACTAACCCTCAGCTTCTTACCTCCAGGCCTCATAATTAGAAGACAAAACACTGAAGGAATGATGATGTAGAGCAAAAACCCAGAGGAAAAGAGCTTAGAGCTTAGAGGCTGGAAGGAAGGGTTTGGGAGGTACCCCAGGCCAGGCCTCCCAGTTTAAAGGCTTGAATATTCTTTCTGCTAAGGATCCAAATTTGATCCTGGAGAGATGAAGGAATAGTTTGAAGATTCAGGTGACTGTCCTCACAACAATTAGCAATTAGCCCAGGATTTGGCCAAACGTTGATTTGATTTCCAAGGCTTATCAATTTCCCCAATGGACTATTTTTAAATTATTGAACAGACTATATCCCACATTCCACCCACTTACACCTGCTGTGGACAAACCTTCTGTGCTTTTATGGCTATCTGTGCTTGCTTTCTTCCTGCTTGGCCCTTTTACTAGCATATGTTTATAAGCCAGCTGGGAGATATGGATCCCTCTTCCCTCTCATTTTCTCAGGCCTCTCCATGGGTCTGTTGAGGGGCCAGGATTCTTTATGGAAGAACATACAGGCTTATCTTAGCTCCATGCATAAGGAGCAGGACCTGGGCTGCCTCAGCATTTCAAAGCTAGCCCTGCTGCTGTAAGATTTGTTTGATCTCCACTTGCTGTTATTTCAGGACTGGTGGTTTGTTTCTTCTGTGGTTGATCTGAGAGTAATTCTGCCCTCAAAGCTCATTGACTGAGTGGACACTACTAATGACCTGCACACAGCCTGAGGCAGGCAGGCAAGAGCCTCATCAGCTGAGGTTGAAGACTCTACCTGCTTTCTCATGTCTTTATGTAAGAGAAGCCTCTTGACAATCCAGGATTAAAGATGCACAAGATATGGGCTTAATCTTCCAAGTGTCACATCAGGGTGAGGAGAGACTGATGTCCCTGTTCAGTGTTCAAGAAATGAAGCCATTCTGTATATGGATTTTACTATGGCAGCTGGTGCCTATGTCATTGTTGCAAGGGCTGTAGGAGTGGATTAAAACTATAGTTGGGCCTCGTGAGAACTGTCCCCTAGGATCTCTCAGGAATGTACCCCATTCGATGCCCCCCCCAACTCAGCACTAAATTCCAGAATCTAGAATCTGTAACTGGCCACACTTCTTGAATGGAACCTGATATGAGTCATGAAAACATAGGAAGGTAATGCAATAGACTCAGTTATTAGATACTCATATTGGCATGGTAGAGAGAATAGTCATAAAGCTAAAACAATAGAACTCAACTAACCTTGGGATCAATTGCCACTTGTTTATGATGTGAAATCTCATATATGTACTTAGTATGTGTGTTTGAACTTAATTCTTACCAAACATCAGGAAGCATGCCTATAGATAAATAAATAGAACTCATATAGCAAACATAAAAGCCATAATTAGAGATAGTTTAGTTTTAGAAAACACTAAAATAATTTGTAGAAAACCTTCACCATTTTCTGAGGGGACCATATCCTGTGGCATTTAGAAGTTACTTCCTGGTTCTTGCTCAGGAATCACTTCTGGTGGGCCCTGAAAACCATATGGGATGCCGAGGATTGAACATGGGTTGGCTGCATGCAAAGCAAATGCCCTGCCCACTGTGCTATTGGTCCAGCCCCTTTCTACCATTATTAATTTTAAAGTCTGCTTTCCTACCTTTACAGACCTACATTTCATTTATGAAGCTGGTTGGAAACTTGAATCAGGAATTCTTCCTTTAAAACATTAAAAATTATAGGCATCATAATTTTCTATACTGTTACAGGAAGGGTTTTATGGGTATAACATTCCAACACCATTCCCTCCATCATAGTATCCATTCTGCTAACCCCACTATGAACCCAATTCTCTTCCTCCACTACCCCACTTTCCCCTCTAGGTTCAGTTTTGTAGAACAGTTCTACAAACTTGGACTTTTATTATTTTTTATATTGTCATATAACTCACAAATGAGAGATCAATCATCGCCCATCCCTCTTCTTCTTACTAACTTCTCTCAGCATGAGAAATTCTCCAGTTCCATTTACAATCATATAATCAAACTGATTGCATATTTTCTCTTTTTTAATGTCACATAGTATTCCATTGTGTATATATATATACATCTGTACATTTTATGTGTATATATACATTTTATTCCACTCATTTGCTTTAGACAGTTGTGTTGCTTCCAAATTTTGTCCATTATGAATAGTGCTGCGTTGAACATAGAAGTACAGATGCCCTTTCTGAAAAGTTTTTGTGCCCTTGGGTAGATAATCTTCTAATCTTCTATTTTTAGCTCCCTTCTCTTTATTTTTAACTGAGATTCTATGGTTTACAATTCTATTAATATTTTCTCAGGAATTTTTTTTCATTGAAAGGGGCATAGACAAATTTCTATGATTTTAGCAAACCCTGAAATTGCAACAAAATTTTAACATTACTTTTTCAACATTTGTATATTTCTTTTCCTGGCAAGCAGTAACAAGTCTTAACAACAGAGTCCCAAATGGGGATGTGACCTAAAATTACACTCAGGAACTTTGCCTTAGAACAGAAGTTCTCCAAATGGAATCTGAACAACAACATTAATATCTCCTGGAACTGGTTTGGAATGCATATTTTCAGTATCCAGCGAAGATTTACTGAGCCTATAATACCAATAGACAAAATTTTGTGTGAATGTGTCTTCTTAATGCTTCAGATATTTTCCATTTGGAAAAGTGCGGTCCTAGAGCTGGTCCAGACATGCGTAGCATGATCATAGGGATTGTTTGCTTGCCTGAGTGAGGTAGTTAGAGTGAATATTACATCCAGGAAGAAAGAGAAAAATCTTGGAAGCTTGATATATTATTTGGGTATAGTTGGGCTGAGGAAGGGAACATTGAGTGGATTGCTTTGACTATCAATGCATCTTGGACAAGACTTTCACAGAAATCTTCTATGGGCCCAGAATAGATATCTTTAGCCCACACCTCAGGCCTACACCTGTTACCATTGGCAGAACAGCTGTGCAGAATTTATGTGTGCCTCTCACCTTCTTGCTCCATCTTCTTGGAAATCTGAAAAAGTCTGATATCAACCTGAAGAACTGCATGATAGGAAGGACAACCTTCTCATCCCAGCTCCCCTGTCAGCCTGACCTTCCAGAAATCTGGGCATGGCCTCTTCTATGCTGCTAAATCACCAGCTGGAGAACATTGGAAATAGGAAAAGAACCTGCTTCTGATTGGCTTAGAAAGGTTCTGGGAATTCATCGTGATCTAAACACTGATTTCAGTTATTCATGTGACTCAGACTCTCAGAGTGGCTCTTTCTGTGTCCATGGGGCTGGGTGGTGCTGACTCAGTGCTGAGGAGGGCACCTTGTCAGTCCTCTTGGGCTCGTGATGCCCTCCCTTCTCCCTGGCCCACGTCTCCAGGGGACGCTGAAAGATGGTGAATTGCTTGCTGTGTTCAGTTTCATTTCTGAACCAGCAGCCAACTCCTCCAGTTACAGCTCTCCCCCCACACACATTAATTGGTCTGCTGGGCATTTTCAGAGGGCACGATCAGACACAGTCCCCTAGGCCTCAGGCATTCATGAGTGCAAGTGGCACAGCTGTCCCCTGCACCTACTATGTGACTGATTGCTAAAGGCTAGAGTGTAGAGAGATGCTGTGGCAGCTGCCCTGAATTTTCCAGAATCTGTGGGGAAAAGGCTTAATCAGACACTTAAGAGGCACTGGGACAGGTGCTGGCAGGGCTGCCAAGAAGCTCTGAGAACACCTAGTGGTCAGGAGTACTCTTTCTCTCTGCCTGGAATTCCTCCTTAGCATACAGCAAGATTCAGAATATGAGTCAGAGGACTTTACCAGTGAGAATCAGAGAGAATATCCAGGAAGAAATAGGGCAGAAGAGAAGAACTTTCTGGGAAAAAAAGAAAATTAAAGAGGAGACAGGGTAGCAGGAAGACTAAGCTGACAAGCTTGACAACTTTGCCCATTTCCTATTTCAAAGCTATTACTCTACCAGGCTGAGTGGCTCAGTTTGGCCAAATGGCCAAGGGTTTGAACTTCTACCCTTCCTTTGAGATGGAAAAATAATAGAAAAGAAATACTATGTTTCCCTGGATGAAAATAAAAGAAAAGCTCAAAACATGTTTTTTCTATGTGAGTGATCAAGTTTCCTTCAAAATGGAAAACAACATCTGTACACACAGGATTATGGCCTGGTGGGATTATTTAACCTCCCCATGCTGGTGGTGAGGGTTGGGCTGAGTAGAGATCAGGATCTGTGTTCTTGACACCTGCAAAATTTTCTAGCAGATAGGTACATAACATGCAAAAATGCTTGTAAGCCCAACTTGCAGATGTGGCTCCTGAGGCTTGGAGAAATTAAATTCTCCCTGTCCAAGGTCCTAGAAAATGCAAAAGGACTTTAAAATCTGAATCCTAATCCTTTCTACTCTGCCTACCTTCTTGCTTTTGTTCCATTTTTGAGGCCAGATTTCATCTCTTTTTATAATCTACTGTCTGACTCTTATTAAAAATGGAAACTTAAGTCCTTGCCACCCAGGATTATGATTGCATTTGAATGTAACATTAGCATTATAATAATTAAGCTTGCATGCTTAAGAAGGCATGTGTTCTTATTCATTTATTGATTAAAGTTATATTGACTAATGGTCTGCAGTGCCAGACTCAAGAGGCTTAGAACAGAGCAATGAAAACAGTGAACACAGTTCTAGCTTCTTACAGAACTTTCAGAATATCAGTACAGGAAAAAAGAAAGTGTAATTAGACTTACCGTAAGTAACCAGTGAGCTTACTACAATTGCAGAGTGGCATGAGAATGCTATCTAAGGCTTCAGGTGAAATTACTGCACTCTAGGAACTAGTCTATGCAACACAAATTAATGCAATGCTCACAAGCCAATCAGAGATGGAGGATGCACAAGAGGTTCTTGAAGGAAGTGTCAGATCCACCTGAAAATAGAAGGCAGCAGTTATGTGAAGAAAGGCAATGGAGGGACAGGATTACAAATCACTTTTATGTTATTCCAGGAGCCACAAGCTTTAAGTGGCTCATCTGAGTGGAGGGGTGATTAAAAGCGGAAAATCACACTGAGCATAATGGTGCCTGGAATTGAACTCAGGTCTCCTACATGCAAAACAAGTGCTCTGCCTCTGAGCTATACCACTGAACTTAAAAGAGCTTAAAAATGTTAATGTTAATAAGTGAGAGAAGTAAAATGCCTGTCTCTAAAACAGGCAGGGGTGGGGAGGAAGGAGTTGGGGGGGATTGGTTGTGGGAATGTTGCACTGATGAAGGGGGTGTTCTTTTTATGACTGAAACCCAACTACAAACATATTTGTAATCATGATGCTTAAATAAATATATTATTTAAAAATAAGTAAAAGAAAAAAAAACTGATCCATTAAAAAAAGACAGGGTCTAGCAAACATGCCCAGTCTTCTAAGGATAAAAAGTAAAGTCCCCTGGTATGTAACAACCAACCTTTCAGCATCTACTTTTCTGATACCAACCCCCCCCCATCTTTCTCCACCCCTGCCTTAGGAAACTGAGATCGTCTCCTACTCAGCAACCTCCTCCACTGAAGTTGCTAAAGCTGCTTCATGATGTCCCTTACAACCAGAAGAGGTGCCCATCACCACAATTCCAGGTAAAAGGTTCCCTGCTCTGCCAGTCTTTCCCTACCATCTTCCTGCAGAGAGCTAGCCCCTTGGCTCTTTCTTCTTCCTTACCCAATTCTCATTCTCTTCCAGAGCATTTAGTAGCTTCCAACCAACTCCATTTTTTATTCTAGTATGATGTTCATTGTCTCCCTACTAGCAAGTCTGCTTCCTCAGTGAGACAGGTAATCTTACTTCTCTTTCCCACATTTTCCCCCAAACACCCACGGAAAGGAGCTGTTGCCTGCACATCTTCTAAGTGAATGAGTACACCGGAGATTGCTCCAGAGCCGAAATGACTGATAAACAGGTGTTCTTCCGTTACTCTGTCTTCTCCCCCCACAAAGAAAAAGCCCTTGTCTATCTTCAGCCAACTTTCTTTACCATCCTGGCCTTTTTTTAATTTATCGCAATTTTTATTTAGTCAGCCTTGTTTACAACACTGTTAATAATATTATCAGCTTAATGGGATTCGAATGATAGCACAGCACGGAGGGCATTTGCCTTGCATGTGGCCGGCCTGGGTTTCATCCTCGACATCCCGTATAGTCCCCAGAACCTACCAGGAGTAATTTCTGAATGCAGAGCCTGGAGTAATTCCTGACTGCCACTGGGTGTGGCCCAAAAATCAAACAAGCAAAAATTAGTATCAGCTTAAGATGTTTCTCCCTTCACACATATCCTACCACTAGACTGGTAGCATCTCTCTGCCAGTGTTTCAAGGTCCCCTCTCATTAGATACCGTATCACAGTTCTGAGTCTTTTTCTATTGGCCACTTGGTATTTCCTACTGTTTCTTCATACTCCACCAAAGAGAGAAATCACTCTGTATCCCTCTCTCTTTGGTTTCACTCGGCATGACATCAACACAGTGGCAAACTGCATGATTTCATTTTTTTATATCTGAGGAATTAGTCCTTTTTTAATGAATCTTTCTCCTGGAACTTTACAACAGTAGGATTGAAAAAAGACAGCTTTTTTTTTTTTGGCCTCTAGAAAGTTGCAGCCAAATGTCATCTTGCCTTGTTGCAGGACAATATATTTTAAGCTGTGATCAACTGTGAATTCTTCTAATAACATGTATAATACTCACGACATTCTATATGTTAGTAGAAGAATTCTTCTACTAACTAAACAAGTCGTGTTCTCTGGAACTACCTAGTTGAGAGAAACTAATATTTACAGACATGCACCTTTGACACTTCTTTTTGAAAAATACCAGTTGTTACTGTGCCACATATTAGTCATGTATGAAATATTGTGTCTTATAATTAATAACATTGATGGATTTTATACATTTAATTTAGAAAAAATTTTGTGTTTGAATATTAGGTCTACGTCCTCTAAGCAGTTTTCCTGGAAACAAACTTATATAATACTGTTTTCATCTAAGAAATGGGAACAAAAGTAATATAGACAAAATCTGCCATGCACAGAATCTTTAGAGATTTCAAATAAAGTTCCACAGCGCAGGCGAATTGGTACAGTGTGTAAGATACTTGCTTTGATGTTGTTGGCCCAGATTTGATTTCTGGCACTCCTATATTTTTCCTGAGCCCTGTTAGGAGTGACCCCTGAACAGAGAGCCAAGAATAAGTTATGAGAACCACCAGCTATGGAACTGCAAGAAACAGACAAAAACAACAAATAAAATTCTGTATTGCATGGGCTGGACAATTATCAAGTGCAGTACTGTGCTGATAATGCTTGGTAGTTTCCTTTGGACTTTATCTCCAGGACAATTAATTGCCTTGCCTTTGTCGTGAAGGCCACCCCAAAAGAAGAATTCTGTCTTATCATCAAGTCATCAGTACTCAGAAAAATGCTTCTTAAACTAAAATGACTAAATAGTCAAAGTTAAGGCTTAGAAGTTCTGGTTTGGTCTCTGTTCTATGCCACTTTGATCAGTCTTTTGATGTCTTGGATCTAATTCCTTAGCTCCAAATCCATAGTCAATAGGATATTTCATGTGTCTGCTTGCAACTCAGGATGGTCAAAAGATAGAAAAGGTTAGAAATAAAGAAAGAAAAAAGCCTGTTGAGGATCCAGGAAGAATACACAACAGTCTAGAACATGTACTTTACTTGGGGAAATCTTGAGTTTTATCTTCTGCACCACATGGTCTCCTGAGCAGTAAGGAACAAGTCCCAAGCTAGTAGCTAAATAGTAGTAGCCTGAGCTAATCCCTGAACACTAATATGTATGACCCCAAAAGAAAAAGAGGAGGGCATTTTCATGAGACAAGTATACATCTTTACATAACATGAGAGAACATTCTTAAGCATTTTTCCACCTCGAACTAGCTGGAATCCCCTTTTTGACTCCAGTCCTGCAAAGCTGTCAAGCAGAATTTCATAGAGCATCCTGTAAAGTCTCTAAATTTTTTACCCCCGTGTCTTTCTCCAAGCAGTTCCTCTACCTAGACTGCCCTTGGCATCAGGGTACCTATGAAAGCTTACCTATTCTCTGAGGTCTAGGTCCAAAAGTATGCTTCTCTAAGTTTTTCTAGGGTGCCCAACCATGACCAATTACAATCTCTCCCTCCTTTCCCCCTGAGGATAGGATACACTATTATCCTGTTTTCAGCACCCTGTATTATGATTATGTAGTTCTTCATTTAGCGGCAGCAGTATAGTTCAGTGATGCAGCATATAGATTCTGGAAACTGAGCTCAAATATTGACTCACACTAATTATGTTATGTTAAGAGAAGTGACTTACTCTCTATGTCTCAGTTTTCTAATCTGCTAATTAGTAACAATAATGACATATTCATTCAATTAATATGGTAACTGTTGTTGAAAAGAGTAACAATAAATAATGTCTGATCTTCCTTAAATTCCAATTTTTATTGATATTTCTACTATTCTTATAGCAAGGAACAAATCTGATTATCAGAGACTAAAATAACCTTTGATCAGAGGGTTTTACTAAATGATGGTTGAATAAATGACTCAGAATCCTCCATGCTCTAAATTTGTGTCTCTTTATGTCTCTTATCTCTGAGAGACATACCAACTCTCCATTTTTTCTTTTACTATATCTTGCAGCTTATGCTTTGTTTTTTTGTTTGCTTGTTTGTTTTTTGTTTTTTTTGGGGGGGGTTTGTGCCACACCCAGTGATGCTCAGGGGTTACTCCTGGCTATGTGCTCAGAAGTCGCTCCTGACTTGGGGGACCATATGGGACGCTGGGGGATGGAACCGCGGTCCGTCCAAGGCTAGCATAGGCAAGGTCGGCACCTTACCTCTAGCGCCACCGCCCGGCCCCTATTTTGTTTTTAACTTTCTTTCTTTTTTTTTTATTTAAACACCTTGATTACATACATGATTGTGTTTGGGTTTCAGTCATGTAAAGAACACCACCCATCACCAGTGCAACATTCCCATCACCAATGTCCCAAGTCTCCCTCCTCCCCACCCGACCCCCGCCTGTACTCTAAACAGGCTCTCCATTTCCCTCATACATTCTCATTATTAGGACAGTTCAAAATGTAGTTATTTCTCTAACTAAACTCATCACACTTTGTGGTGAGCTTCCTGAGGTGAGCTATTGGTTGTTGGGCCACACCTAGTGGCACTCAGGGGTTACTCCTGGATCTGTACTCAGAAATTGCCCCTGGCAGGCTGGGGGATCCTATGGGATTCCTGGAATCAAACGGAGTCCCTCCCAAGTTGGCCACATGCAAGGCAAATGCCTTACTGCTATGCTTTCTCTCCAGCCCCATCTTCTGCTTTCTATTACCAGTGATATATCTTTGATCAGAGCTTCCTCCACTTTTGCCCAACTTCAATTTTGATTTCCTGATTCAGATTCTTTCTGTCTCACCCTAGCCCATAGTCCTATTTCCAATTTAGTCATCCAAGATAGTCTCCCCTCCTCCATCCTCTACTTCTGATTTTTCCCTAAATTACATCCCATGTATTAGTCCAGGGGTTTAAAGGTCATCTAAAAACTACAGAGGCATGGCTGGGCTCAGAACACTCCGCATGCCAGGATTTCTGGGCATCTTTGACTGGTATGTTGGGGGCTTTGGGCAGGACAGCTAGTCATAGGCCCCCTGGGCTGACCACTTATTCCAGGGGAACAAGATCCCCCCCACACCAGGCGGGTCTTCAGGGCCACGCCTGGTTAATCGGGCCCTGGGGGGAGGGGGTGAGAAATTCCTCCCTATGAATCCAAAAACTACAGAACCGCGCGGGGGCTCGTGCCCCCGCGCGTACTTCATGTATTGAGAGTATTCCTTATTCTTATGTTATGTTTTGCGTATCCAGAATATTCTGGATATATTCTGCCCTTTCACACACCTCTACAAAGCTCTTTTTTACTTCTTAACTCTCTAACCCCCCCAAACTTCACTAACCTACATTACTCTTTTTAACTTCAGTAGTATGCAATCCTAATCACAGACCAAAGCCATGCATTGTGTGTAACAACCCCAAACTGTTTCAAGATACATAAAATGCACACGTATTTCTTTAGAATCTTTTGTGTTCTTTCTCTGACAGCTATAATTCTTACTAAATGTTGTCTTATGCAGTGACGATTCTAACCACTTTTTATCTTCTCTTTTTGAGCTGTTTAATAAGGAATTTTGGTGAAAGAGTCCCCCAGTTTAATGCTTATGATTGAGCCATATCATGGGAGTCGTTGGAATTGTTCTTATGGCTCCCATATGCGCCAATAACACCATGTGGCATTGCTCCTTTTTTTGCATAGGCACATTAAAATGGGAAAATACTATACATACAAATAAGATCCTATCTAATAGTGATTGGAACACACAAATCTTGTAGTGCAAAGAGACCTTACACCCTGAACATTGACATAACGACCTGGCACAGACCTCTGAAGAAAGGGCATTTTCCATTCACCCCTGAACCAGGGAAGCCATCCACGAAATATCCAGGCTGGTCTATAACATCACCTGGAAGCAATCCTCTACCACGAAAGACCCTACACTGCTCAGACATCGACCTGCTTAAAAGAGACTTCCCTTAACACTGAGAAGACTTAACAACAACAATGACCTGCTTACAGGACAGGGCTCCCTGCATTGCCCTTTTGATTGTGAGGTGAAACGAGAGGACACTCCACATCCTGACTTCAATGTAGGATATGCAGATTCCAGGATCTTTAATACAGAAACATGATACCAACAACAGAGACTGTGTGAAAAATAAAAGTGTGTTGGCACTACAGACAGTGTCTTGGATTGGACGATCTAGCTTGCCTGGAGCCTAGAGTTGGTCTTGTGCCAGGAAACTTCAGGGGTCGGGTCTCTTTGTATTTAGGCCATGTCCCTCATATTTTGGTGGGCCTATGCAAACAACAATTGCCACTCTAACACCATTTTTACTGTGCTCGTTTGACTCTAATCCTTAAAAAGAACCCACTTAAAATTTGAGGTTAACTTAAGCTAATATGCATGTATATGGAAATGTAAAAAAATACTATGCCTGTAATGTTTAAGGAGTTATGTATGTTTTATGGCTTTAGATTGCCTTGTGTGCTGTTAAGAAATATAATGTGTTACAATCTGGGGACTTGAGGGACAAAGTAATTGTACATGGATTCTGTCTTATTTATCTTAATGTTCTTTGGCTGAAATTTCAAAGTTAAGATATCAGCAAGGAGACTTCTGAGAATTATGTTATGGGTGATTGTCCTTCCACTGTAACTTTACCTTGTCCTCTTTCTTTGCATCCTTGTTCTCATAATTAAAAATAAAAAAATTAATTTAAAAAACGGTCATCCAATATTTGTGCCCCAGAACAACTAATTTGTCTTCCCACTACTTTCCTGAATAATTTTCTAAGCATCAAAACGCCATAGATACTTTATCCATAAACCCATTAATTTATCGATACAACCTCCTACTCATGAACCCACATATCTGCATAGGTAGATACCTATCTGACTTTACACTCATTATTTATTCATATTATCTACCTACAAAACCATCTATCTATTTACCAACTAATGATTCCTTCACTTCTCCATTTCTTCCTCCATCAAATCATTCATCTACCTACCCATCTTTCCATCTAACTATGTATATGCTCATCAATCTATTTATAAAACTCAATTAACGATTGTCTACCTTTTTTTTTTTAAAAAAAAAAAAATCCCCCACTACCACAAATTATGCACTCGAGTTTCCCACATTTGGGGAAATCACAGGGGTCAGCATATCCGGAGTGCAATGGATAAGCCTCACCCTGGGAAAACCACCTTCGAGATCCTGGTATCTCCCCTACCAGGTAAGTATGATTGTCTATCATTCTTCAGTCACTAGATAGATGATAGACTTAAACAAGAAGATCTGGAACACTCCACATGCCAGGATTTCGTGGGCTTTTGACTGGTATGATGGGGGCTCTGGGCAGGACAGCTAGCCATAGGACCCCTGGGCTGACCACTAGTCCAGGGGAACAAGATACCCCCCCACAGCAGGCGGGTCTTCAGGGCCATGCCTGGTTAATCGGGCCCTGGGGGGAGGGGGTGAGAAATTCCTCCCTAGGCATCCAAAAACTACAGAGGCTCGGCTGGGCTCAGAACACTCTGCATGCCAGGATTTCTTGGTGTGTTTGCCTGGTATGTTGGGGGCTCTGGGCAGGACAGCTAGCCATAGGACCCCTGGGCTGACCACTTATTCCAGGGGAACAAGATCCCCCCCACACCAGGCGGGTCTTCAGGGCCACGCCTGGTTAATAGGGCCCTGGGGGGAGGGGGTGAGAAATTCCTCCCTAGGCATCCAAAAACTACAGAGGCTCGGCTGGGCTCAGAACACTCCACATGCCAGGATTTCGTGGGCTTTTGACTGGTATGATGGGGGCTCTGGGCAGGACAGCTAGCCATAGGACCCCTGGGCTGACCACTTAGTCCAGGGGAAAAAGATTCCCCCCACACCAGGCGGGTCTTCAGGGCATCCAAAAACTACAAAACCGCGCGGGGGCGTACTTCATGTACTTCATGTATTCAGAATATTCCTTATTCTTATGTTATGTTTTCCGTATACAGAATATTCATTTTGTATTCTGCCCTTTCCCACACCCCTTCAAAGCTATTTTTTACTCCTTAGCTCTCTAACCCCCTCTCAAACATCACTAACCTACTTTACTCTTTTTAACTTCAGTAGTGTACAATCCTAATCATAGTCCAAAGCTGTGCATTGTGTGTGACAACCCCAAACTGTTTCAAGATACATAAAATGGACATGTATTTCTTTAGAATATTTTGTGTTTTTTCTCTGACAGCTATAATTCTTACTAAATGTTGTCTTATACAGTGATGATTCTAACCACTTTTTATCTTCTTTTTTTGAGCTGTTTAACAAGGAATTTTGGTGGAAGAGTCCCCCAGTTTAATGCTTATGATTGAACCATGTCATCCCAATCATTGTAATTGTTCTTATGGCCCCCATATGCGCCAATAACACCATGTGGCATTGCTTCTTATTTGCATAGGCACATTAAAATGGGAAAATACTATACATACAAATAAGATCTTATCTAATAGAGATTGGAACACACAAATCTTGTAGTGCAAAGGGACCATACACCCTGAACATTGACATAATGACCTGGCACAGACCTCAGAAGAAAGGGCATAATCCATTCTCCCCTGAACCAGGGAAGCCATCCACGAAACATCCAGGTTGGTCTATAACATCACCTGGAAGCAATCTTCTACCACGGAAGACCTACACTGCTCACACTTTGACCTGCTCAAAAGAGACTTCCCTTAACACTGAGAAGACTTAACAACAACAACGACCTGCTTACAGGACAGGGCTCCCTGCATTGCCCTTTGATTGTGAGGTGAAAGGAGAGGATGCTCCACATCCTGACTTCAATGTAAGATATGCAGATTCCAGGATCTTTAATACAGAAACATGATACCAACAACAGAGACTGTGTGAAAAATAAAAGTGTGTTGGCACTACAGACAGTGTCTTGGATTGGACGATCTAGCTTGCCTGGAGCCTAGAGTTGGTCTTGTGCCAGGAAACTTCAGGGGTCTGGTCTCTTTGTACTTAGGCCAAGGTTATTTCTTTCCATGTCCCTCATATTTTGGTGGGCCTATGCAAACAACAATTGCCACTCTAACACCATTTTTACTGTGCTCCTTTGACTCTAATCCTTAAAAAGAACTCACTTAAAATTTGAGGTTAACTTAAGCTAATATGCATGTATATGGAAATGTAAGAAAATACTATGCCTGTAATGTTTAAGGAGTTACGTAAGTTTTATGGCTTTAGATTGCCTTGTGTGCTGTTAAGAAATATTATAATGTGTTACAATCTGGGGACTTGAGGGACAAAGTAATTGTACATGGATTCTGTCTTATTTATCTTAATGTTCTTTGGCTGAAATTTCAAAGTTAAGATATCAGCAAGGGGACTTCTGAGAATTATGTTATGGGTGATTGTCCTTCCACTGTAACTTTACCTTGTCCTCTTTCTTTGCACCCTTGTTCTCATAATTAAAAATAAAAATTAAAAAACAAAAACAAAAAAACCAAGAAGATCTTATTCAGAAATTTATTTAATTTATAATCTACTTGATTTGTGGTAGAATTTAGTTTGTATCATCTGCATGCTGTAACAGGTTTTTAAATTTGAGCTCATGGATGAGTTTCAGGGATTCTGAAGCAGAGTTGAGTAGTAAGAAGGTGTTTGTGGTCCCTATTTATATACATATACATTTTCAGGGTTGAAGCAGCAAGGCTTTCATTACATTCCCAATAGGTTCTCTAGGATGTAAAGAGAAGCCAGAAGAAATAGTAATCTTACTTCAAGATCTAAAAGGGGTGAAAATAGTTTTGATTATGCTATGCACTGAAAGTGTGTTTTTCCCCAGTTTCTATGTTTAGTTCCTAAACTAGCATTAGGAGATGGACCTCTGGTTGGTGATTAGGCTCAGATAAGACTATGAGCATAGAATTTCCCCAAATGAGACAGTACCCTTATAAGAAGAGGAAGAGATGTCACGACTACTTTCTCCTACTCAGGAAGGACACAGCAGGAAGACCATCATATACTAACTAGAAAGCGTGTCCTTATCTGACCTGCCTATGCTGGCTTCCTGATAATAAACTGTCTCTGGTATGTTGCAAAGTCAGTGTCTGTTTTATGAGCCATACAGTCTCCTCCAGACTATCGCATCTTACTATAGTTGCCTGGATTCACTATAACATGATATGCCAGACACTGCTTCTACTTTTGCAACGTTGCTTTGATATGTCCTTGTATGGAATACAGAACGGGAGAGAAACCAGACAGAAGAAACTAGCTTTTATTGGGCACCATGTTAGGCAGTATCACCTTACTTACTGCTTAAAGATAACCTTTCCAAATAGGCTTTGTCTCCCTGCCTCGAACAAGGGAATAAGTGGTTGGAGAAATAAAGTAAGGCCACAGTCACATATATGGAAAGCATGGTAAGATGGTCCTGATGATTTGAACTCAAAAATCACTTAGATTCCCAGGCATGTTTGAGGCCCAGGTGCTTTGTAGTTATAAAACATAGCCTCGGGGTGCTTTTGTATTTGAATGTTCAGAAAGTTTCACAAGCCTAAAAGATCACTATCTTTTTTACTTTCAGGAGACACCCCAAAAAATGACATTTCCCCAGATCCTGCCCATGGCAAAAAACTGAGCTTGCTGTTCCCAACAGGGAGATGAGGGTTATCACAGAATCTTCTAGGAACAAAGCTGTGTAGGATGGTCACTCTGTTATTCACATTGGTGGGAGAAAGAAGCATGTATTAACAGAAGTTCTCCCAGCCTTCTACCAGCTTTATTGAGTCCCTGTTGCTGGGATTCTGCTCAGAATCAGCAGCAGTGACATCCCCTCAAAACTTCCCAGTGGGTTCAGGATGGACAATGATAGAACAACATGCCTTGCATGCATCAGGTCTTGGGTTTCATCCCCAGCACTGCACAAATAAAATAAAAACAAGGGGCTGGAGTCATATCACAAAGGGGAGGGTGTTTGCTTTGCATGAAACCTACCCATTTTCCATTACTGGTATCCCATATGGTCTCCCGGAGCACTACCATGAATGAAGCCTGAGTGCTGAGCCTGGAGTAACCCAATTGCAGCTGGATGTGGTTCCCAAACAAACAAAAACAAGCAAACAAACAACACACTTTGTTCCAGAGCCCTTGCCTATAGGGTCCATATATCTAGTGGTTTTTGAACTTTCTAGAAAGCAGATGGTCAGAGCAGCTGCCCTTCTACACTCTTTATCTGCTTTCTGCCACCCTCAATTTACCACTCACTTCCTTCACAAAGTGAATCAGATACTCCTGAACTTCTTGTAAGAATGAAATAAACCTTATGAACTCTATGCTCCTTCAGTTCTCTGTGAATGGGGGTAAATTAGGGGAGAAAATATTTTTTCAGCTAAAACTCTTTTCTCCTCAAAGGCAAAGACCATGTCATTTGATGGTTTGTCTTGATGACTAGCTTTTTCTTTTTCTCCTGTCATCTCAGCCATCATCCCTGAAATCTCATCAAAAGCCCCAGTATTATGTCCTCCTACCTTCTCTCCCATCCTAGCATTGGCACTTTCTTGTCCAGCTGCTCTCTGATGCCAGAACTTTCTCAATGAATCCTATGACACCTCTGAATTCCCATAATGCTTTACTTGCTCTGGTTAGCAATTTCCAAGAATTAAAGTCTGACCAATTGCCCAGGTCTCTGATGCACTGGTAATTACTCTTGGCTTGTGTATCCTCCCAGGCATCTCTACTTCCTGATCTTCATGTATTGTTTTTCCTTTTATATTCCTTCCCTCGCAGCATCTTTACTTTCCATGAACACCTCCTAGTCTATACGTCTGAGTCACTCACCCAGGAACCCAAACACTTCCTAAAATCTCATTCAGGTGCCCTCCCTTGAGCTCCTACACCACCCCCAAATTTCACCATGTTGCATTGTAGTTTTCTGTTTATTTTTCATTTCTCCTACTAGCTTCCAGCACATGGTGTGTGTGTGTGTGTGTGTGTGTGTGTGTGTGTGTGTTTATCTGCTTGCTCTCAGGGTGTAGCCTGCAAGACTCCAAACCCTCCCTCCTGAGAGGTCCTTATAGAACAAGTTTGGTTTTCATAGAGCAGGATTCTCCTCTGAATGGGGGTTGGGGGGGCAAATTCCCAGCCCAGAGTTTGAAAGTCCTTTGTGCAGAAGATCACAAATGTGGAAACTATTAGGCACCCACCACAACTCCCTTATCCTCCCTTAACTGAATTTTTTTGCAATATGCAGTAAATAACCCGAATCTGATTCTAGAGCCTGGAACCAAAGCCAGGCTTGATGGGCTCCCTGCACCATACCTGCCCCCAGTTCCTAAAGGACCAGCATCCTGTCCCTTCAGGCACCCCAAGGGTGGATCTGTCCACTGGGTTCTTGCTGTGAAACACTCTGCCCCCCTTCTACCCTACCTTTTCTCCTCTCCCTTTTTCCTTAACTCCCACTCCCAGACTGGGTAGGCAGCTGTGGCCACATTCAGAGAAGGCAAGGCAGGGGGAGCTTCAACTCTGACATTCAGCCTGTCCCTGTGACTGGCTGCCATTTCCCAGGGGCTGCAGACTGCAGGCAGGGCTCACCCTCTCTTTAGATATCTATGACAGAGAAAAAGGTCAGGCAAGTGGGCCAGGCCGCTGACTCACGCAGCTGGAGTGTCCTGTCCCTTCTATGCCATTGTTGTCTGCCATCACCAGAAGCTCCTGTTCCCTTTATGCAGTTTCCTTGATCTCAGAATGAAGAGGTGCAAGGTCTATAGGGGTGACTTCTCCTAGTCTGTCTCTGAGATGACCACAGTCCTAGTTAGAGGCCTGTTTCTCAGATAGAATATCAACTCTGCCACTGACCAGCTTAGGCACTCAAAATGAATTGGTTAACCTCCTGAATCCTTAGTTCTTCGTTTCTATACTAGAGATGTTACCTAACAGCCAGGGATGTCAGAGAAATAAATGAGATAAAGTTCATCAGAAGCTTAGCAGAGGGATGGGGAGGAAGCTCAATATGCTTGTGGGTTTGATCTCTGGCACAGTATAGTCTGTTGAGCACTGCAGAAAGTAATTTCTCAGCACAGAACTGGAAGAGCACCAATAGCCCCTACATCTGACCCACAAAAACAAATAAAAGAAAATTAAAAATAAAAAACTTAGTAGAAAGCATAGTAAATGGTTACCCATCCATAGTGGGTAGATATGATCATTTGTGCATGATGACATGATGTCTGTGAATACTTCATCTGGTTTTATGGCATCTTTCCAGTCACAAGGCTCTGAATCTCCCTTATCCTCTGATATCCTTGGTCATATAGTCAATGCATGGGATAATAAGTGTTAAAACAAGAATATGCAAGATGGAATAGGTGGGCAGGAAAAAATGATAACATTTTGAAATATTGATCATCTTTAAAAAAAAAAAAGCTCTTTTTAACTCATTTGAGTCCTGATTGATTGGGTTTGTCTAAGTGACAGCCAGAGGCTTGGTAGACATGGAGTCACAAAAGTAGCCCCCAAATCAGGACCTACTATGTTAAACGGTGTATGGTAGGCACCTAGTAAAAGCTAGGTTTGTTCACTGTGACCTCTGATGGACACATGCTGGTTCTAGCTCACTGGGTTCAGACTGTGCTTGAGCCCCCACTCTCAGTTCTTTTTCTTCTTCTCTTCACCCAATTTTCTCCTCCTGCCAATAGAGGGAAATCATCAAAGCACTGTTTGGGCCGGTGTGGAGAAGACCCAATTTACTCAGCGTCATTTGGCGAGTTGTTTAACCTCCCTGGTAACCTAGCTATCTTTAGCCTCCTTGAGGCTATTTTGAAATGTTAGACTAGCAAATACAGCTTCCAGAATGGTTCTGATCTGGGATGTGACGGATGCTTGGGGGTGGGGAGATGAGGAGGAGGTGGGGATGATAAAGGAGCCTTCTGGTACTTTTTCCCCACTGCCAAGATTCTCTTCTGTTGTCTCAGTCACCTCCTCCTGGTGACAGGACCATTTAAGAAATAATGGGGCGCTGCATCCCGCCTGGACCTCATATAGAAGGACGTTTGATTAACTGATGTCATCTGAACCCAAATAGGGTACAGTGCAATGAAAACCTTCCTTCCTTACCTCACAGATGCATTCATTCAACAGGTATATATGAGGAGTGGCTCATGAGGCATGAAGATATAATTGTTTGCAAAGACAAATACCTATTAGATTGGGCAGGGGTAGGGGATAGGAGTTCATTCAAATGCAGCCTTTCCATCCTCATTCCAAGAGTCAGTTCAAGAAGGTTAGATGCAAAGTTAGGAGCCTGCATTTCTCATGCACACTAGGGCGTTATGATATCAAAGGGGTTCAAGAGTTTATTGAATACACATTTTTTTTGGTTGAAGGCCACACCCAGCTGTGTTCAGGGCTTATTTTTTTTGGCCCTGCACTCAGGAACCATATGGGTACCAGGGATTTTACCTGGCTCGAACGGATACATGGCAAGCACCTTATCCACTGTTTTATCTAGCCAGCTCTGAAATATGATTTAAAAAAACTATAAATGAAGTGAATTTTTTTTCTATATTCACTCTTCTTGCTTTCAGGTAACGGGTGGGATTTACAGTTATAGATGATCGCACATAAACATAACTTTTATTTACAAAGCACAAACTTAGGACATTCCAATAACATTATAGATTGCATATTTTCTTTCTTTATTTCCTTTTTTGAGGTATACCATGAAAATAAGACAAGAGATAGAAGTCAGATGCATGACTTTTTGAGTATACACTGTGACTTTAAAGATTGCAATTGCTCCCTTTCAATCATTTATTCACTTCCTTTAATTTTAATTTAATTTAATTTGGGTTTGGGCCACACCTAGTGACACTCATGGGTTACTCCTTGCTATATGCGCTCAGAAATCGATCCTGGGTTGATGGTACTTATGGGATGCCAAAGATTGAACTGAGGTTTGTCCTGGGTCAGGTGCTTGCAAGGCAAACAACCTACAACTGCGCTATCACTCTGGCCCCTAATTTTATTATTTTTAAACTAAAATTCTTTATTTTAGACACTGTGGTTTATAATTTCTTTTTATAATACATTTATTTCTGGCATTCAATATTTCAACACTAATCCTATTACCAGTGTAACATTCCCTCTACCCTTGTCATCAATTTTCCAATCTCCCTCCCCAAAACCTTACCCTTGGCAGGTATGAATAATTTAATACTGCAGTGGAAAAGCATGGCATGGCAGAAGCTGTAGGGAGGGTCTGAGTGTATAGACTCCAAGGCTTCAGCAGGGTGGGGGGGGCTTGCCCTGCCCCCACCAAGTGTCCCAGACCCATCTGTGAGGTTAGTTTGTCCTTGAATTTTTCCTGCTAGATGTGCCTCTCTTTTGAGAGTTAGAGGAGACTACCTTAAATTTAATTTTTAAAGATAAATTAATATATAACATTTTATTATTTTAGGTGCACAACACAATTATTTAATATATTTGTATATTATACATTAGCTTTTCTGTAATAAATCTTTCTTTTTCTCTATTTTAATCATCTCTCTACTAACTAAACTTTGGGTGACACAATCCCATCTCCTGAGCCCTTTGTCCCTCATTCTCTGGTTATATAGTCTCATTAAATAGTTCTCAGTCCACCTAATAGAATATTCCATATTCTACATTGTATCAGTCTTGGTCCAGCCTTTTCTCAAACAAACTAGATTTTATAGCCTGTGTATTTATTGCATGTCTGCTCAGATGTATCAGAGTTTATCTGAGGGCATATCAGGAAGCTCATGGAATTTGGGCACCTAATTCTCTGTAAGAAAGAAAGGCTACACTAAGAAAGTCATTTTGATAATCAAAACCAATACCCTCAGTAACCAGCACTCAATGTTGAGAAGAAATTTTGCTTTAAGTATTCAATGACCATTACTTTTGATGACAAGGCTAGACAACTCTTGTGCTGCTTTCAGGCCCTTAGAGTTTTCACAGAAATTGGGTGAGGTAGACATAACTCAGTAGAGAGAGAGAGACAGAGAGAGAGACAGAGAGACAGAGAGAGACAGAGACAGAAACAGAGATAGAAAAAGAGACAGAGACAGAAACAGTCAGAGACAGACAGACAGAGACAGAGAGAGAGAAGAAAGAATATGTCTCAGTCCAACTGTCATTACAGGGGGTCCCAGTTCAACTGCAATTATAGGGGAGTGTGTCATCACCCCTTAAAGATACATTGACTAATTGCCTTAAATACATCAACTATATATGAAAACAAAACATCATTTGTGAGAGAGACCCCCAAAGATGAAGCTTTCTACTAAATATCAAACTTTCTTCTAACCATGACCTTTTCTTCACACAAAACCTGGGAAATGAGGTGGCTACCTTCCTTTTGGGGTTCAGGATTCTTCAAATCCTTATCCTGTGGCTACAGTTCTATAAAACTTTAAGTTTCTAGTACAGCCAAATATAGAAAAGACCTTTGGAGCCTTCAAAGACTCAATGGAGAAAATTGTTTGGATAGGATCTAGTTCTACACCAGAGATAACAAAATTTTTCTATAGTTACTGGGCATGGTCTGGATCTTTAACATATGGTGGGCCGGTAAACATGATCATTCTATGCCAGTGCTCTGGAACTTTCAGAAGTACAGAAGATTGATCGATTGATAGAAATAGAAGATTGTGAACAGCTACCAAACATTCAAATCTGCACTGACACAATAACAACTTCAGTAACAAGAACAATAATTGTTTTAATAAATAATTGTGCATGTAGAATGTTCCAGGCAACTTCTAAATTCTTTACATCCATAACTATCTTAAGTATTATTATTATCTCTACTTTATAGATGACAAATATATAAATATATATAAATAAGACAAATATGTAACTTCTTAAAATGGAATAGCTAATAAATGATTACATTGAATATAGGTGGTCTGGTTTCAGTGTCTATTCTTATCAAAAGTATGGTGGACTTTTAAAAAATTGACTCCATCTAATTCTAACAGTCCTGTATCTCAAGTGCCATTTCAATTTCACTAGTCCTCCCACAGCAAATACTTAATTTTAATTACTTGTCAGTCTCCTCTCTTTCTCAAAAAAACTTCTGCAAGGGTAGGCACAAAATTTGTCTTACTCATTGTTGAGTGCCAATGACTAGCATCCTGGCTGGCACAATAATATAGCTGGCTATCAATAAACATGGACAGAGACATGCATTACACAAATGAGAAAACCAGAACTAAGGTCGAGTGAGTATAAAGAATGACAGAATGAAAATTGAAAGTCAAGTTTCTGTGATATTGAATTCCATGTTTTAAGGCAATGTAACTCACTTATACAAGTAATTGTAATGATTTTTAAAACTTACTCATAACTTATCAATTAAATCTTAATTCTAGTTCTAGGATTCCATGTTTTTGTAGATGAAAAGGATTTGCCTATTAAGCATCAAATGGAGAAAGCTATTTATTGGTTTTAAAGGGGGAGTATAGTACCAAGAACTACTATAGGAGAAGCAATACAATTTACTGAAATAAGTGAAGTCACTGTAAACCCAGAGATTATGCAACTGTAAAATTCAGGCAAATGATTTATGCTAGAGAAACTAACTTCTTGTAAATTGATGAAAATTTGTATTGATGGAATAAGAACTAGCCTAAAAAGGCAATAACTTTATAGCATAAGCTATAAATTTAGGTTCTTTCTTATTCATTCATTTATCCATTCAACTTGGGCGAAATGTGCAAAGAGGCAGTAGTACATAAATCAAATGAGCATTAAGAAGCATATTCTATTTTGAAAAACTATAACATAATGCATATAATAAAATCAGTTACTAGGATCAGGCCAGAGATATAGCATATCAGGAAGACAAGCTAGCTAGCTCTTAGAAGACCTTTGTAAGCCATATATTGAAATTTATTCAAAAGATAATGGAAAGTAATTCTAGAAATTTAGGCAGGGAAATGCTAATGTTAATGCATCAACTTATTTTTAAGAGACTTTGAACATGTTGGGAGCATTTTTGGAACTCTATATATTCTCCTTCTCTGTTGTGAGTTCTGGGCTTGCAAGACAGAGTGGGTATTCATTTTAGTTCTAAAATATACCATGACTCCGGTAAGTCACTTTTTGTTTGGGTTCTTCAGTTTTCATCAATAAAAGAAAGGTAAAAAGACAACTCGATTGGCAAGTTGAACATGTCAAAGAGTTTTGATTTATTGAACTGTACTTGGGAAGCCAACAAGACTTAAGTGTGATTAATAAATAAATTAATTAATTAATTACAAAAGATAGAGTGCCCTGAACATTTTAGAATTTTAGCTTGACTTGTATTGTTTTTGAGTCACAATGCCCAGGAGTTACTCATGGCTTTGGATGAAGGAATTACTGCTGGTGGTACATATGTGATTCCAGGGATTGAAACTGGTTAGCCACATGCAAGGCAAGAGCCCTATCCACTGTATTATCATGAGGCTTCGCTTATTCAAATTTTACCTGCTTTGTCTTGCCTGTGATTCTTTCATTCAGATATTTGCAATAAAATGGCCCTGCATAAATGAAGAGAGAATAAATCAGAAGCTTTATGCTGTTACACTCACTAAATGAAAGCCTATCATGCATACTTCCTCTCTCCAAATTAATCACTGAATTAAATGTGAGACATGCACCCCAAATCAATAGCTTGTGACAGATCACCAGCTTGTGCTTCAGGAAAATTCCACTTCCTTTCAGATGTTGTCACTTGAGGTGCCAGGAAGTTTCCATTCATAACTTGCTCTAGAATAAAACCACCATTAATCATACTTCATATCTTCTTACCACTAGTCTTCAAAGAAACTGAGGCATCTTGTAGAGGCATACTCATTGTCATAGTCCCCCCTAAAGACAGAAAAAGGATCAGTGTGCAGAGGAAAGAGGTGTACAGGTGCCTGATAAGAAATTAGAAATCCAAAGCACAAAATTTAATTTCTAATCTGTAAGTCCCAAAGAGACGAGGTTCACTTAATTGCATGGAGAGCAATAGAGTAGGAACACATGATTAATGAGTTGGAGAGACATGGATTTCAAGTTTTAGCATCAGTTGTAGTCCTTACCTACAAAACAGAAAATAAAACTTCTATAAGTTTTTAAATACATAATCTTCTGTACATAAGTTACATAAGTAACTTCCCTGTGCAAGTATCCTTAATTAGCAAATGAGGTCATGGAGGTCTAACTCCATTGGGTTTTCAACAGATGATGATAACAATGTGTTATTTTCAAAGTTATGCTTGTTTTCTTTATACTTCAAGACTTGTCCCAGTGATCACCATTTTTAGTACTTTCCAAATTTGATTAGAAATCATTTTTATGCTTTAATAATATTAACAATATTTAAGGAGAAATAGAAATAACATTGAAAAACTAACATTTATTGTTCAGTTAAGATATATGAAGTTTTACAAATGGCCAAAGACACATGAAAAAATGCTCCACATCACTAATCATCAGGGAGATGCAAATCAAAACTACAATGAGGTACCATCTCAAACCACAGAAACTGGCACACATCACAAAGAACAAGAACAATCAGTGCTGGCGGGGATGTGGAGAGAAAGGAACTCTTACTCACTGCTGGTAGGAATGCCGTCTAGTCCAGCCTTTATGGAAAACAATATGGAGATTCTTCAAAAAACTTGAAGTTGAACCCCCATATGATTCAGCTATTCCACTTTTAGGGATATACCCTAGGAACACAAAAATACAGTTCAAAAATTCCTTCCTCAGGGACTAGAGAGATAGCATGGAGGCAGGCATTTGCCTTGCACACTGAAGGACAGTGGTTCAAATCCCGGCATCACATATGGTCCCTCGAGCCTGCCAGGAGTGATTTCTGAGCATAGAGCCAGGTATAACCCCTGAGCGCTGCTGGGTGTGACTCAAAACAAAACAAAACGAAAAATCCCTTCCTCACACCTCTATTCATTGCAGCGCTATTTATAATAGCCAGACTCTGGAAACAACCAAGAAGCCCTTCAACAGATAAATGGCTAAAGAAACTGTGGTTCATATACACAATGGAATATTATGCAGCCGTCAGGAGAGATGAAATCATGAAATTTTCCTATATGTGGATGTACATAGAATCTATTATGTTAAGTGAAATAAGTCAGAGGGAGAGAGATAGACACAGAATAGTCTCACTCATCTATGGGTTTTAGGAAAAAGTAAAGACATTACTATAATAAGGCCCAGAGACAATCGATTTAAGGGCTGGAAGGACTGGCTCACAATTTGATGCTCTTTTAGGGAACTCTGTTAAGTAAATATCTACACTAACAACTAACATGACAATGTTAAAGAACAAGAGAAGTAGAATGCCTGTCGCGAATACAGGCAGGGGCAGAGGGGGGTGGGGTGGGGCATTGGTGGTGGGAATGTTGCACTGGTGATGGGGGGGGGTGTTCAGTTTCTAACTGAAACCCAACTACAAACATGCCTGTGAACATTGTGCTTAAATAAATATTTATATTTAAAAAAAGATATATGAAATTCTAAGCACCTTTTATGAATAGACTCGTTTACTCCTTAAAAATGATCCTACTAGGGAAGTATGTAGTCTTTGTTTTACAGAGTAAGGAATTAAAGCACACAGTCATACGTGACGTGCTTAAGTTTTCCTCAGTGGTAAGCAGGAATGTGCTCACATCCAGAACACCTGGGACTCTCTTTTTCTTAAGATGACCATGATAGTCTTCCTTGTATGGCTTTCATTTTTACTGGACTTCAGGTTCCCAAGTCTCTTATCCATTTTCGTATTTCCAACGTTTTGCAAAGGAGCTGATTGAATTTTAAATGAAAGGAAATTGACTCATCATGCAATAGATGAGGAGTATTTAATGCCAAGGACTCTGCATTGAGAAGGTGACTTCCCAGGTCAGAATGTTACAAAGCTAGACATCATCTCACACAGAAGGGACTCCGTCAGACTGGGACAATGCAAAGACAGGAGCAGAGCACATAAAACAACTTAAAAAAAAACCAAACCAAGCCCCCACATAAGTCACTTCCCTTAGTCATGCAAGTGAACTCAGCTGAGGTTTCATAGGGATGGTCTGAAAGTTTCTCTTAGAAACTCAGTATAAAATGTACATAGTTTTAAACACAATGAAGTAAAATGAATTTTATGATAAGACAGTCATTTATTACTTATTCTTTTCATTCTTTTGTTTGTGTTCTGTCGATTTCAGTTGAAGAATTTCACAGGTAATGTTGGAAATGGAACTCAGAACCTGCTGTACTCATTATTCCTATGCTAATATTCATGGCATGAAAGAAGAGACATTGGATATAATCACAGTTGCTCAGCTGTACCGATCATCAAAAAAAATGTTTTCAAAAGATAAAAGGATCAATTGTATTCCAGCCCAATTAGGGTTCTGTTAGCGGGAAAGTAACTTTTGATCTCTACAAAGACTTTCACAGAAAAGTACTCGCAAATATATTTTCAAAGATATTTGCCACAGCGTTAGTTGTATTGTAGTAACTGAACACTTCCAAAGTCGGGAAATAATTTTTCAGAGATATGTTCTGTTCATGCAATGGTTAAAGAATAAAAATAACGAACATGTGCTAAAATATTTTTAAATACATGTTTAAATAAAATTAAAAAAATAATTTTTAAAATAAATTTATTAAAAATAAATGTTTGAAATAATATTTTAAATACATTTTAAGAAAATAAAGTATGCTGAAATAGTGTTTAAAAAAGAACCACATTTTAGTAGTTAAACAATGAAGACTTAACTTCTATAGAAAGTCTCTAGCTTTTTGGGCCAGGAGAGATAGCACAGTGGCGTTTGCCTTGCAAGCAGCCGATCCAGGACCAAAGGTTGTTGGTTCGAATCCCGGTGTCCCATATGGTCCCCTGTGCCTGCCAGGAGCTATTTCTGAGCAAACAGCCAGGAGTAATCCCTGAGCACCGCCGGGTATGGCCCAAAAACCAAAAAAAAAAAAAAAAAAAAAAAAAAAAGAAAGTCTCTAGCTTTTTATCTTTTCCAGCTCTTTGTCTAGTTCTTCCATAACTATACCGTGCCATATTCAGAGCTTAGTGATTAAGATGGATAGGAATGTCAAGGGAATAGTTTAATGAGAGATTTCCCCAATTTGTATATGAAACTGATTTCCTTCTTTCCTACCTTTCTTCCTTCCTTCTCCATATAAAAAGCAAGGGAATGTAAAACTGAATGAAACATTTGCCTGGGAGTATAGAAGAAGGTGTCACAGAAGAGGAGGCTCTGGTGAGATCCAACCTAGGCTTTTACTGAAGAGTTAGAGTTTGGGGGGGGATACAAACAAAACAAAAAAGTGTACAAGAACTCAGTGAAAAGGCTTGAAACAGTATGGTCTGTGGTAGGTCTGGAGTTTTAATAATTAAATTGATATACAGATAAATTATTGTAACTTGAAATAGGACACCACAAGAACTGCAGTCTTATGTAGAGACTGAATTGACCTCTAGTTGGGAGCAACCATGGGGAAAATAGGCAAGAAAACTAGAATGAATGGATTACATATTGTTTTCATCTGACCTGCTGTGGAATGTGGCTCATAACTCATCTGCATAGGCAGCTATTGAAGTAGACAAAGAAAACCCAGCCAGTGGAAATTCCTGGGAAACTGTAAAGTGGCCCAAATAGGAAATGCCAAAAGATTTTTCTGGTGCCAAGCTCAAATACCAGTGTTGAAGATGTGGTCCTTCAAGAACCATTTGCTTTCCAACTGTTCAAGTAACACAGTGGGAAGTAGGAACTGAATAATAACCAAAGATCTATCAATATGATCCTTTCAACTCTTTTGCAGTAATCTTCTAATGTAATGCTTCACAAATCCTTGAAACAGATATAATTATGTGAATTTAACATATTGAAGCTGAGATCCATAAACTTCCTCCAGGTCACACAGCTAAGAGAGGCAAGAAGTTATAATGTAAAGCATAGTTTGCTTTTGGAAAGATAGACATTTGTTTAAAATTTTATTCCATGTTCACTATGTAGGTGATATTAGGCAATTCACTTTTCTTCTGTGTCCATTTTCCAATATATAGAAAATAGATAATTTTGTCTACCTTATAGAACTACTATAAAACCTGGCATGTGATTATATATGTTGGCTAGTTGCTATTTCCTCCTTTGTTAGTGAGTCAATTCTAATTTGGGGTTGAAGAAGAAGTAGATATATTTCAGAAGTCTCTAGAAAGGGCATCTCACCCAAATAAGAAAGTTAAACATATTTTTGGTAAATACATTTCTTCTTATTTTCCTTCTTGCAAAAAAAAGTGTGTTTCAAAGAAAGGAAATAGTGAAGATTCAGCAGCAATCTTGGAAAGGTGGAAGATCATGGAAATATCTCTGATGGTATAAGATTTTCTCCTGGATTTTGTAAATTCACCCCAGACGCTGTATCTCCAGCCCCAGGTGAATGAGTCTAAATTAGGGTAGCACAAGAAACAATCCAGACCAGGATGAGGGTGAAAAGCATGTATTCCGGCAGTCTTCTACCTAATATGGAACTTGATGCCTGTCAGAACTACCGTTTTTATTGAATATAGAGATCATACCTGGATGGGGCAGTAAACCACTCAGGTTTACAAGTAAGACAACCTTTGTTTGGGGTAAAACCAAGTTGTAAACAAACAGATACAAAGAAACCAGGGATAAACTTCGTTTTAGGTAAAATAAGGTGTAACCCAACAGAATTTTTCATTACTTATTTGGCACATAAGTATAAAACGAATGGGATCTTATCAGTCTTGAGTCAGAAAGCTTTCAAGAAGCATTAAAAAAATAAATAAAATTTTCCTACTTTCATAAAATCATATGGAAAGCTTTAAAGGGTTCCATGACTCAAGAGATAAAGAATTGAAGCAGATCCCGCATATTCAAAGTTGTAACTTGTGCCTCCTCTGGGCTCCTCTTTCCAAGAAACAAATATTGCTTCTTCTGCTACAATCTCACCATTGTCTTTTCATCTTCTCTTTTAGTGCTTTACATCTGATGGTTATCATTGTGGTCATCATTAGGAGTGCATTGTATTTATTTATCTTTAACTCCTGGGAAGCCCAACAAGAGCAGGACTCAATAAATGACGATCGAATGAGCACATAGTTTTCCAGTCAGTGGATAAAAATCTATTTACATAGAGGTTGTAGCTTTTTCCTGAATATTACTATGTATTTTTATGTTTTAAAATGGGATATAACAGTGATGATGGATACGAGTGGTAAGGGAAGAGGATAATGGGACATTTCCCCTATTTGTATGTGATACTAACTTCCTTCCTTCTTGAAACCTGATTGAATAATGAGAGTAATAAAGCTAAACTATATATACTACCCAACATTTAACTTGAGTAAGTCAAGTCATTGTTGTGTTGCATTTTTATCACAAGGCTTCATATTATATTTGGTACTTAATTCTACTTATAATTTATTATGATGATAGCTTAACTACATGTTTCTCCCTTTTTTTTCTAAAACTGTAAAATCTTAAGAACCTCTAGTTATTTTTTTCCTAAGCTATATTTCGGTGATTTGGAACATGATAGTTATTTAAATTTTTATTACACAAAGTATGAATTTATGCTGATTGTTTCTTCAGTTGTTATTCGTGCTTACTCTTTTTTTTTTAATTTTTATTTTGATCATAATGGTTTACATAGTGTTGACAATAATATTTTAGGTACATATTTACATAAAATCAGGGGGGATTCCCATCACCAAATTGTCCTCCCTACACCTCCATTTCTGTCCTACCTCCCATTTCCTCTTCCCTCATCCCAGGTCGGCTTGAATATGTGGTCCCCTCTTTATCTAACCCACAACTTAGTAGTCTTGCACCTGTTTGGTCTTGATGCCTCCCTTGGTTCCCCCTCTAACTGGAGGCAGGACTAGCTAGTTCAAGTTGCGTGGTTTTGTTTGAAAAAGAGAAAAGTAATAAACTGGGGTAAGGATCTAATACCCCGAAACTGGGCGGAATCCTTCTAGAGGCTCTCATCATCGATTTGAGAGATGGAGAAAAAGAAGGTGAAACACTCCACCAGTACCAAAAGAAGTGTCAAATATCTAGTGAGGGCTTGAGCTGTATCGATAAGCACCACAAAAAAAAAAAAAAAAAAAACAGGCAAACAAACAAACAACAAAAAGCAAAACAAGCAAAAACAAACAAACAAAAAAAACACACCATGGTCTTGAAATGAGAAACATGGCATAGCACATAACGAAAGAAAAGAAAGGAAGAAAAAATATAAGTATGGTTGGGGACAGTTTCAATAATCACTCCCAAACAGAGAAATCGACCAAAATAGATAGGTGAATAAAAATAATAACAACAATAATAAATGGAGGTAAAAAATATATAGATAATAACCAAGGTTTTGTGCTTTTTGTATTTTTATTTTTTCCCTCCTGCCCTGGCACAGTAAATATTGGGGTCATTCGAAAAGGAATTCACTTGGCCTAAGAGATATGGGGTTTCTCCGTCCTTGGAGCATACTGTCATGGGATCAACACTAGACTTTGCTCAGGAGCCTTTACTCTCCCGGTGGTGGTTTTTTTTTTTTTTTTTGGTGTGTGGAAGACTTCTGTTCTGTGTTTAGAGGTCTCAGTATCTGCACAGCTCCTGAGGTGGGACTTATGATGAAGTCAGTCTTTGTGGTTCTAGAGGTTCTGTTACCTCCGTATCATTTTAAACCATCTTCTGTGGTTTCGTGCTTACTCTTATGATAAATTTTATTACATCAAGGAAAAAGGAAAGAAATATACGAAAATTAACTTCATTAGATATCTTTTGAGGATCAGATTTTATCATTTTCTCCATACTATTTATAGCATAAGTATGAATACACCCATACAACATATGGAACTAGATTTTAGTAACACACTATGATTTACACAAGTGTCTTGGAAATGGGTATAAATTTAACTCATGACCCTTTGTCACTTTAGATCACATTTTCTGAGGTCTGTCACACATGTATTCAGAGTTCCAGAATTTTGGGTATCCTCCCTTAACAAAGACAAAATAGTAGAACTCCTAAATTATCTCCATCAGCTATTTTCTAACCAAAATACGAAAATTGGAAAGACTTTCTGAAGAGATTGGGAGTAGTTAGAGATGAGTCACATTTGTGGGTGTGTCCCAGAGTAAAAGATCTTGAATTTCAGAATCTCAGAACCGCCTTAGGTTCTTCTATCTTGGTAATTTAGCATTTCTTTGATTCTCTGACATAAGCAAATTATTCTTCTAATACACTTTATTTTTACTTAAGCTTGACATATCCCATTTCAGATGCTTACAGGTGGGGGAAAATTTAGAGCCTAAATCCCAAAGAATTTCCTGTTTGGTCACAGAATTAGAGAGGATTTGCATCAGCTATGAGACAGAAAACCCAAAATAATAGTAGATTTAAAACTGTGTAAATTTCTTTCTCAAACAAGTATCAAAATATCCAAAGCTAGTAGTATCAGGGTTCCAAGTTCCCTCTATAATTTTTTTCACACCAATTTCTGGATTCAATTTCCATCTCTTACACTAAATTTGTGGCTCAAATATTAGCCATCCTGTCATTGATTTAACCAGTAGTTCTTTGCTTTTTCTTAAAAAAAAAACAACAACAACAAAAAAAAAACTTCAAAGTTGAACACACTATTTCTGCCTGCATTTCATTCACAAGATTTAGTGATATATCTTCCAAATAATTCCCAAATCACAGCTATCTTCCATTGGCCTCTCCATACCCATTGCTTTTTACTCTTTCTGTTGCTGTCTAGGGAGGCTGATGGGAGGTTGTAACCTTTAATTTTTACGATTCTAGTTTAGATAATAGAAACTATAGCAGGAGACAAGAAAAAGAGAAGAATGATATTAGATATTTATTTTCCTAGATGCTTTCACTCAAATTTGCATTGTCTCTCAACTAGGCATTAGATTCCCTTCAAAATGATTGATTCTACTTGTCTCATCTTTTCTAGTCTCTGGTGTCTCTGCCCTTTTATCCTGTTAGATCCAAGTAACATAACAATCTTGCTGGTATGAACTCTGGATTAATACACATCCCTTACAGTTTTTCCACACCCTCTCTTAGTAAAGAATAAATAAATCCTTTGTAAGTAAATCCCTTTTGACTTACCCTGTATTGTGTTCCATCTGTTTTCTATTTCAACTTGGACACACCTAAGATTTTTTTTTTATAAATTATAGCTCAATATACATCTGAAGATGGAAGTGTTTCTTACCAAGATAGAAGAGGGAAACTTGTATTATGAAACACTAAGAGGTCACCACTATTGTCTCAATGTCTTTTCAAAAACCTTTGGTCCTATTGTCACTGCATATCAATTTATCTCATTTCGGCACCCAGTTCTTGTATAGAGTGAGCATTAAAAACTTTCATTGTCACGGTGGTCCCTTCTCTAGCCTAACTACACTCCCTTGCTATTTGTGGTAACTTTCTTACCCTGGGCTGGTATTCCTGGCCTCTCAGCTCTGTTGTTTTTAGCTATTATTAGCATATTATCTTTTTTTTTTGTTTTTGGGCTACATCCGGTGATGCTCAGGGGTTGCTTCTGGCTAGACACTCAGAAATAGCTAATGGCTTAAGGAACCATATGGGATGCTGGAGGATCAAACCTCTGTCCGTCCTAGTCTAGCGTGTACAAGACCAACACCTTAGCACTCGCATCACCACTTAGCCCCATACTATCTTTTTATATCTCCAAAATGGGTATGATCATTCTGTCTATTCTCTCCCTCTGACTCATTTTTCTCAACATAATGTTCTCTATATCCATCCATGTAAAAGCAAATTTTATGAATTCATTTTTGCTAACAGTTGTGTAGCATTTCATGTGTAGAGTACCACAGCTTCTATTTTTTTTAACTTATTTAAGGAAAATAGTCACATAATTGACACAAATGACCATAATACATGTATTTCCTGATAAATAAGAGCAAAGTTATTTTTTAAAAGAATAGAAAGAAAAATTAAAAAGATAAATGAAGGAAAGAAAATGTAAAAAGGAAAGAAAAAGTAGTGACAAGCTAATTTGTGAAAATTATTGTAGCTATCATGAAGCCATTAATACAATGGCAGAAGAATTAGTAAGATCTGATTGTTAGCTGTCCCTTCTGTCAAATGGGTTTGTTTTATAGGTTAACAGCATCAAACAAATAAAATTGTTCAGTAATTCAAGCATTATTACTGATACTGGCTTTTGTGGAGCATGTTTTCAGCTGTAAGGCCTTCTGGAAGGAAGATACAGAGGGGAGGGTGCTTGCATTCACTCGAAAAATTCCTAGAGATATCAGCCCAAATACCAGCATACTTGAAGTTTGGTCAAATTGGTTTTCCCAAAGAGAATTGTAGAGGAGTGGTGAGGCAGGGCCATAGGCAAAGAAGTCAGACTGGGTAGCAGTATGACTAGCAGTATGACTAGTATGATATAGCAGGTGTGGATTTGGCAGGGTGGGGGCTTGTCCCACCCTCTCTTCCTGAGGTTGCCAGCTTTCAACTGCATGGTCATTGCATCCATTTTTTTTTATGGCTTGCTTTATATCTCTTTCAAGGAAAGAGTGAGTATTTTGAGCTGGCCCAGTGTGAACATGGTGGCTGCCCAGTTTCTTTATCTACTCATCTATTCTGGGACACTTAAGTTCTTTTTAGATTCTGGTTATTGTGAATATAGCTGCAATGAACATAGGAATACAGAGGGCTTTCCTGCCTTGAGTTTTTAGGCCCCTAAGGTATCTCCCTAGGCATGTGTTACCCTACCCCCATTTCCATATGCTAATATTACCTGGATGGTAGTTCCACTGAGGCTGGGGGGGGAGAGAGAGAGAGAGAGAGAGAGAGAGAGAGAGAGAGAGAGAGAGAGAGAGAGAGAGAGAGAGAGAGAGAGAGAGAGGGAGAATAGGCAGCTAAGATATGGAGGCAGCAGAAAAGAGGCTGCTTAGCTTAGAAGCCATGTGGCACATGGCTGTTAGGGTCTTGTAATAAAGCTGGATTTCTCCTGAAAATTCATCTGACTGCTTTGTGAATTTCTCTGTCATCACTCTGCAACTACAGACCCTCCAGGCAAAGAGCTATAGGCGCATGATTGAGCCTAGAAAGGCCTCACCTTGCGAGCACTAGGACTCCTTAATTTATATTTAAACAACAGGCATGGTATTACAGGATTAGATGAAAGCTTAATTTCTCATATTTTTGGAGAAATATCAATATTGATTTTCACAAAGATTGAGCCAGTCGACATTCCCACAACAGTAAATAAGAAACCCTTTTCTCCAGTAACAATATTTTAAACCATAGTGTCTAAAAAAAGAAAGGCAGAGAGATAAAGAGAGAGAAGAAGAAAAATGTCTGCCACAGAGAGAGGCAGTGGGGAGAGGAGGGGCAAAGACAGGAGGAAATAGGAAAACTGGAGACATTGGTGGTGGGAAATATGCATTGGTTTAGGGTGTTGTCCACTATGAGACTGAAATTCAACCATGAACAACTTTGTAACTATATCTTAAAAAATGTAATTATAAAAATAAAAAGTAAAACAGAACAAAACAAAACTGTTGTCACTGGAGATCTTATCCAGGGTCTTCACTTTGTGTGTGTGTGTGTGTGTGTGTGTGTGTGTGTGTGTGTTTTCTTTAAAAATATGGAACTCTTCACGAATTTGCATGTCATCCTTGCGCAGGGGCCATGCTAATCTTCTCTGTATGGTTCCAATTTTTAGTATATGTGCTGCCAAAGCGAGCATGGTCTTCACATTTTGTAAAAAAACCTACACTTAATTGTGGAGCCATTTTGATAACCTGTGTCAGTCTTTCTTTATTATTCTTATTTATATACTTTATTTATTTATTTATTTTTGGCCACACCTGGTGATGCTCAGGGGTTACTCCTGGCTATGCACTCCGAAATCGCTCCTGGCTTGGGGGACCATATGGTAAGATGCCTTACCGCTTGTGCCACCACTCTGGCCCCTCTTAGATCTGCTTTTTATAATTTGAAAATTATCTTAATAATAAGATGAACAATCATACACCCTTACTCTTAATATCCATAATCCAAGAAATTCACCATCTTATCTTGTTTTTGCCTTATACAAGATCATAAAAACCTACAGATACACCTCTCTGTAAGGGAAAATTATAATGATCAAAGCATGACTATAATTATAGTTTATATGGGATGCATACTGGGAACAGGGGTGGAGGGAGGACAACATTGGTGATAGGAATACCCCTGATTCAATGTCACTATGTACCTAAAATATTACTGTGAAAGATTTTTAATCCACTGTGGTAAAAATAAAAAAAAAATTCTCAAAAAAATGAGGAAAAAACTATAGCACTTTAATATTATCTAGGAAGAGTTGTAAAATTAGCATATAGTGAATCTCTGGACAAAATAAAAACATTTTTTTGTTTTTGTTTTTGGGCCACACCCGAATGTGCTCAGGGGTTACTCCTGGCTGTCTGCTCAGAAATAGCTCCTGGCAGGCACGGGGGACCATATGAGACACAGGGATTCGAACCAACCACCTTTGGTCCTGGATTGGCTGCTTGCAAGGCAAACGCCACTGTGCTATCTCTCCAGGCCCCAAAACATTTTATAAATTAAAATTTATAACTGAAAATTGGTTTCAACTGAATATGGTGCTTAATTGCTTTCTAGGGATAATTTGATAGTATAATTTGTTAGCTTTGTGTTACATTTTCCCATGAGTCAGAAAAATTAATTTAGAACTTTTTGGTTTTTATGGTTTTTGGGCCACACCCAGTGACGCTGAGGGGTTACTCCTGGCTATGCACTCAGAAATCGCTCCTGGCTTGGGGAACCATATGGGACATCAGGGATCGAACCCAGATCTGTCCTAGGTCAGCCTCATGAAAAGCAAATGCCCTACCACTATGCTATCACTCAGGCCCCCAATTTAAAGCTATTAAACTGAAGAGATAGACCCCAAACGAGAGCAGACAGGAGAGACAAACCCAAAAAGAACCTGATATAATGATCCTGGTAAAATCAGGGAGTCAGAGAAATTGCTCATTCAGATTCTAATTATTAAAAGAAACCAGAGTTGAAGGAAAGTAGAAAACAATTTCAAACATTTGGAGGAAGTACCAAAGTCCCAACAAATTTATAAAGTGGCAAGACAATAGTCGAAGACACAGAAACCAAGAAGTCTTCTCTACCTTTACTGGAAAACTTGAGTTTTTCTTTAAACCTTGGGAACTATGTATAGTTCATCTTTTGCTATGATAATGCTACTTTCTTCTCCAATATAGTTCTATTTCCCAAACTATACCCTATGTCATATTTCCAAAATAAAAATAAGACAGACTATGTTATTTATGTAAGTAAACTATTCAAGAATTCCTCAGTTCTTCTAGAAAAATGTTCAACATTTTAACAAGATCCTATATTACTTAACTTATATATCTTTTTTTAGCCTCACCTTTTGCCCCTCACTACTCTTCTTTACATAGTCTCTTTTAAAACTATAAAATATTTGTGATTGATGGGGCAGAAGTGATAGCACAGTGATAGAGCGTTTGCCTTGCATGCTGCAGATCCAGGTCCTGGACCTTGATTTGATACCCAGCATCCCATATGGGCCACAAGCCAGGAGTGATTTCTGAGAGCATAGCCAGGAGTAACCCCTGATCACCCAGTGTAATCACCCAGTGTGGCCAAAAACGCAAAAAAAAAAAAAAATTGTGATTGAATGAGAAAATTAAATAAATTTTTGTATATATTAACTCCAGTTTCTCCCATATTTATCTGACATATTCATACAAGAGTCTACATGTAAGTTATTTCCTAGGAAAGAACATTTTTGACACTCTCACATATTCAGATTGAAATAGGTTTGTCATCTTTGATTTCTCATAAACCCTGGTCATATCTCTACTGTATTACTTTTCATTGTTATTGACATTTATTTGTCTCTTCTCTCTTTTTTTCTTTTGGCCTATCAGTTTCTTAAGAACATGGTTATATCTGATTCAACTTGGCAGTCTAAATACCTAACAAGAAATAACCTAACAAGAAAATAACAAGAGAGTACTTAAAATATTCTGATGAAATAGAAGAATGACAGGATCAGTTTTAGAGAACATGAGTTTCAGACATTCTATAACACATTGTATGAGTATTATTTCCTTAATAATGGAAATAAATTATTGGTCTTCTCTCTGGAATTACATTTTGGATCTTGTTGCACTTTGGAGATTCCTTCATAGTGCAAGACACTCATGAGATTGGGATGACAGAGACTGGAAATGTTTAAGACCTAGGTTATGGATCAAAATTATAGATGAAACTTTCAGATTAAAGAGAACTACACAGGGCCCGGAGAGATAGCACAGCGGCGTTTGCCTTGCAAGCAGCCGATCCAGGACCAAAGGTGGTTGGTTCGAATCCCGGTGTCCCATATGGTCCCCCGTGCCTGCCAGGAGCTATTTCTGAGCAGACAGCCAGGAGTAACCCCTGAGCATCCCCGGGTGTGGAAAAAAAAAAAAAAAAAAAAGAACTACACAAAACCTGATCAGAGTAAGTAGTAGATTGAATAATACATCACAGGGTTGGGAAACTACATTATAAATGGGAAAATAAGGTTCTTGAAAATAATCTGGGATAATTTGTAGAGTTTACATAAATGCTTTATCTTAGTAAGGGGTTAAATTCTAAGTAATGGCAACTCTAGATTTGTCCCCTAAAGGACTTAAGAGGTCTAGATAGAATCAAGACCATCAAGTAACTTATTTTCCTGCTAGAACATATTTTCACTCTTTAAAAGAAAAAACAAAGATAATCTAAAACAAGAAATCTAAAAACACACAAAACACTGAGAAGTAGGAAAATACAATCTATAATTGGAGGAAAACCAGACAGTTAAGACAGGTTGAATAATGATAGGGATGATGGTTAACAGATAAGAACTAAAAATAGCTATTAGTGAATATTACTATTAAAGTTTCAGATATTGAGGTATTGAGATACAAAAAGTAAACATGTAGTGACAAAGAAGAATTGAGAGGTATAAAAATATAAAATAAAACTTCTAGAGATTTAATGTATAAGATATGCTATCTCCTTTGCAAAGATTAAGAATATATTATATATATACATAGAAGGGAATATTTGCAGCATAAACACATAGTTATAGACCCAAATGAGTCATCCAGAAGAAAGGAATTGGTGAAAAAAATTTATAGCTTCTTGGTCATATGTGGGACAATTTATAGTCACCCAAGGTAAGTTGTCAGATAGAGAGACTATGGAAATGGGAAACAGAAAAATATTTGAAGATACAATGGCTAAAAAAAAGTGAAGATAAAATATCAGTAAACCTCAATAACGATGAAAATTTCTACCAATATACACTCTAAGCAAATGTTTGGAAGTAAGAAATAAAGAGAAAAATCTTAAAAATAAACAAAAATTTGTTATATATGAGAAAGTGATTATAAAAAATGTGAAAATTTCTCCTTTGAAACTGCAAGAAGGCAGTGGAATACCATATTGAAAGTGGTTTATGAAAGTAAAAGAAAAAAACATAACTGACATAGATTTTTATTTACAATGAAGACATCCTTCAAAAATAAAAATAAAATAGTTTTTGACAAATATTTTCTTCCTTCCTTCCTTCCTTCCTTCCTTCCTTCCTTCCTTCCTTCCTTCCTTCCTTCCTTCCTTCCTTCCTTCCTTCCTTCCTTCCTTCCTTCCTTCCTTCCTTCCTTCCTTCCTTCCTTCCTTCCTTCCTTCCTTCCTTCCTTCCTTCCTTCCTTCCTTCTCATTGAGATAATATTGAAAGGTGCCCTTAGACAGAGGAAAATTTCAACAATGGAAACTTGAATGTGGGAAAGAAAGGAAAGTTGTAACATGTGTTTAATGTATGCAATTATAGAATAGAAAACATTCTTTTTGCTCTTTGACCACACCCTGTGACACTCAGGGGTTACTCCAGGCTATGCGCTCAGAATTCGCTCCAGGCTTGGGGCACCTTATCACTGTGGGCTCCTAGAATAGAAATTTTTAACTTTAAGATTTTTTTTGACTATTCAAAGTAAAAATAACAGTATATTTTGGGACTTATAATATAGTGAATTAAACTTTATAGGAAGGACATGAGGAAGAAAATAGAAATATGTTGTATCAGTTTATATATGTGAAGTGTTCTAATATAATTTGAAGGTAGATTACAATGTCAGCAAAAGATACGATTAACCCGAGTAAGTATTGGCAAAATTTTCTGCAAAGGATAAAACAGAAACTATTTTAGCATTTGTGGGTGAGATGGTTACTTTAATCAGCATTGAACTCTACCATTGTTGCATAAAGTTCATTAGAAAACTAGTCATAGATAATACAAATATAAATAAAACTATTCTGATAAAACTTTACTTAAAATTACTTGTAAAAGAAATACTAAATCAGATTTAACTACAAGCTATACTTTAGCAAACACTGCCTAGGACACTGTTTAAAAATAAAATAATAACATAAATGGCAGATTTATAATGAAGCAATAAATAGTACTCTATTCAAAGGAAAATAGAAAAAGACAAAGAACAACAAATGATGTGAGAAAAATATTGGTAACAAGATGGTAGAATAAAGTACAATAATATTGCTGATCACATTTAATTAAATTTAATTCCATTTATATAAATTAAAATACAGATACTATAAGACTTAATAAAAATAAGACTAAGTAATGTTATATTAGAAGTATTTTAATGAGTCTCAGCTCCCCAGTGGAGGTCAGCAGGGTTGTTGGTAGCAGTGGGTATGCTGAAGGTTTATAGAAGGGCTGCCAGGCAGAGTATCATCCAGCATTCCCCTTAGGCAGAGTCAGTCAGAAACAGGTCCGGCAGGAATGGTGGGCTAGCAGGAGGGGTGACAGGCTGTTTTAAAGTGAATGAGGACAGGACTGCGGGAAGCTGCAGGAAGTCTGTAAGAAAACAGCTTGGCAGGAGGTAAAATGGTTATTTTTGAATGCCACGGGAATGCTTCCTGACTTCTGTAAGACTTCAGCATTCAAAAAAAAAATTTTATAATTAACAATCGCCAATTGTTTAAAAACTTTAAAACTGAACTTAAATGATTTTTCTTAAACTTGTTAGTTATTATTATTTTTTTTTATGTAAGATTTCCCCTTTACTTAGTGTGCCTTTGCAGGGGGAAGTGGTGCTACATTATAATGTCTGTATATTTGTGGGTGGATTGATGGGATAACCGAAACAGGTCACATACCCAAAAACGAGGGGGAAAAAAAAAAAAGGGAATTAAAAAAGTATGTGCTCACCAATATATATGTAGGACAATCATTTAAAAAAGATAAAGAAATAAATTAAAAACAAAACAAAACAAAAACAAAAAACAAAACAAAAACAATAAATAAAAATAAAATAAGTTAGCGAAATTTTTAAGGAACCAAAGTGGTGCAGAGGACTACCTTACATTTGGGGGAGAGCAGGTAAGAGGTGGTGTATTACAGGTTTTATGCCTATGTTGGAAGTACAGTTTTTCCCATTGTCTTTTGGTTTTTTCTTGTGGTGTGTGGGTTCCCAGGCATCTTCCTAACACATCCCCTGACCTTCTTCAGATTATTAAAATTTGCGACAGGGAGGTCTTGGAAGAGTTCTTGCATTGGGGATACTTTTGGACCTAGGCCCAGTTTCAAGGAACAGTCCGCGTTAGGGAGAGTTAGTAGGGAGGGCCTCGCAGCATGAGTCCACAGGGGAGTTGGCTGTCTTTTCTTTCAGGAGACGAGGTGTGGGTTTATCTGGGTGTCCCCTCGCCTGGGTACAGGGTACTGGTTCGTTGAGTAGGAGGTCGATCTTGATGCCTAATAGAATAAGGACTGAGGGTGAAAAATTTTAATATGGTGGAAGATCTGGATGGGATTGAGGGGTAAAGGGATAGTTGGATTTCCGGAGGGAGAAAGGGGTAGGTATATGGGAAGGGTATGAAGGAAGAGAAAAGAGAAAATACCTTAGAGAGAAAAGGGGAAGAGAAAGGGAAAAAAGTAATAAGCAGAATAGAGAAAAAAAAAAAAAAGAAAAGAAAAGTAGTAAGAAGAGAGGAGAGAATAGCAAGGGAATGCTGGTTTGATTAAAAGTGTTCGAAGAATGGAGCCTGTGGTTTAAGTCTGTACGTCTCAGGTACTGCTTCGATGATCTGAATGATCACGTGCTTCAATTCCTAAATGGAGGTATTACCTAGAGTTAAAGTGTATGTTAAAGAGTTTTCTCGCGACCATCTCGTAGTGCATGCAAGGTATGGTATCCCGTGTGGTATCCCGAATTACCACCTTAGTTTGTCCGCCCTTTGTATCCAAGGGCGCCTGTGGACAGAAAAGCTGAGAGGTTATTTAAAATATAGTAAGATAAAGGCATTACAAGGTAGTGTTATGGTATGTTGCCATTGCAGTCCATGATTTCCCTTGGTGTTCTATACTTGTGTTCCTGTATACGAACTCCAAGGGATTATTGTGGGCCTTTGTTGTAGAAGTCTGATTACCTACCTGTTCTCTCTATGCTGCCGTTTCTGTTGTTATTGTTTTCTTTATGGTATATTGTGTAATCAAAATTTTGCATTATTCCTTTTTCATGTATTTTGGACACTGCTCCCACATATATGTTGACTATTACAGTGTTCGGAGTTTCTACCATGTTAAACCCTGTTATTTGATTGTTAAGTATTAGTTGTGTATAAAATATGTGTTCTAGGTGTTTCAGAATAGTGCTACCATTCTGTATTTTTCTTTTGTCTTCTGACTTACTTCGTTTAACATAACATGATCTAGGTCCATCCACGTTGCTGCAAAGTCTGTGATTGTATCATTTCTAACTGCCATGTAATATTCCATTGTATTTATATACCACATCTTAATGATCCATTCATCTGTTGTTGGACATCGAGGTTGGTTCCAAGATTTGGCTATTATACTGATTGCTGCAATAAATAGTGGGGTGCATACATATTTTGGAATGAATGTCCTTCCATCTTGGGGGTATATGCCTAGGAGAGCAATTGCTGGGTCAAATGGCAGCTCAATTCTGAGTTCTTTGAGCACTCTCCAGACTTTTCTCCATAGATGTTGAGACTCCTTTTTGATGTTGAGATGATGAGACTCATCAAGGCATACCTTTGACACAGGTCATGGGCATGGGACCTTGCTTACTCGGACCATATATGCGCCCCCCCTGTCCAACTATCAAACATTTGCAATCAAACCATTGTGGTTAATAACACTTCCATCTTCATTGAAGCCCCCAGCTCCACTGGACATTCTCCCCATATTGTTACTAAAATGTTTCTTGCTTATCATGACTATTAGCTTTGTTAATGCCTAGATTAACCATCAATCCTGTTGGTCCAGTTTCCACCTCGAACCTCATCCTGCAGATGGTCAATGCCTCCACCATCACTGACCCTGCCTATCTGCTATTCATCTCAACCGCCCTTCTGCTTTGGCGACCCCCTGCCTGTCTCTGACCCCCTCGCTCTGCATCCAGCCCCAAGCCTCACTTCGGCATCACCTTGGAACAGGTGGTGGAACTTGAACTTTGCCTTTTGGTACCCAATATGATTCCCCCTAAAATTGTAATCAAACTCTTGTCGTTGATTTCTCCTGTCAGTTCATGATTGCCCCCAATTTAACGTTTTTTGCCTGTTTCACTAGTTTATCTCCCCCATTGTTTTACATTTGTTTCTTTAGTCCTAGTACCACTGTGTTTTGGTTGTTTTAATGTCTAAATTGACTGTTAGATCAAAAATTGCCTTATTACCTCTTAAATATAATCTTGTGTCTCTCCCCCGCTGCAGTACAAAAATCAAACACTGCCATCACCCTAGCCTTATTAAAAGGCCTAGGTGTTATTGGTGTAAGCACAAATATTTATTCATTGGTTCATACTCTAGAATCTGCTAATGCCTTATAACTGTTGCTAAAAATGTTTACAAACTTAAAGAAGTTTACACTACTGTTGATTTTCTAGCAAAGAGTGCAGAATAACCGCCGTGGTTCAAAATTAACATTTTTTTGAGGGAGGGGGGAATTTGTGTCATCCTTAGAGTAAAATGTTGCTTTTTAAAATAAATTCGGCTTAGCTAGAGATAGCATTCAACACATAGAGGATAATTTAGTAAATAGACAAAAAGATATAGAGCAGAGTGAGAGCTGGTACAAAAATTGGTTTTCTACCACTCCATGGATAACAACAGTGCTCCCAGCCTTTTTGGGGCCCTTCATTGGCATTATGTTGCTAGTTTCCTTTGGTCCTTGGGCTTTTCGCAAACTCACCACCTTCGTAAAGAATCAAGTGGATGAAGCAACCAGAAAGGACTCAAAGGCTCTGTACCAACAACTATGCACCTCAGAAGACCAGCTGACACCTGACATCTCCTCTCCTGCCAACTCTCTGCCACTTAAGTTTGAAGTTATCGAGGAGCTGGCTCATAGACCTCAATCTGTGCGCTCGCGCCTTGCCAAGCTTGGGAAACGACTGACTCAAGGGTAGCAGATGCGGTGACTGGAAGCCCCACACCTCTTCACCCAGTGTGGCCAGTCCACCGAGGCACGTCTGTCCCTTCCATATTGTATACTAAACAGGGGGAGATGTGGGAGACCGAGCACCCCACATATCAAAGGAACTCTGAATGAATTTTCCACCGCCTGCCTGATTCAAGCCACAAAAGTTTGCATAGCCCCGAACCAACAGAAAACTCTGCAAATAAATTTAGCTCAGCACAAAGAATCTGGCTTAACCAGATTCCTTAACCTTTCCATGGAACCTGTTTTTGTAACTGCTCTCAAGCATGTAGTTATAGATATGTTTTTGTAAAGTTTAAATTATGATCCTTATTGCTTGCACAAAAGATAGATCTAAATGGAAAATAGGCTAAACAAATAATTGTATTTGCGTAAATATCAATTAGCTATTTGTTTAAGAATTTGCTTCCCCTCCCCCCATCCTGCCAGGTTCCTCTTTATCCTTCCCGCCATCAAAATGTGTTTATGCTCCCATTGGTTAAAATTGTTGTACTTGTACAAAAAAAAAAAAAGTGAGACATAAATATTTTTACTAGAAAAAAAAATTAAAAAAACAAACAAACAAAAAAAAAACTTATGACTACATGTCAGTTTTATCTTACTGCATAATGTGGCCAGTATTTTTCCCTACAGTTAAACCTGATAAACAAATAAAGCATAGTTAAAAGTTTACTTCTCTTAAACTATTACTTGATTTATATACCTTGACGTTTTGTGTCTTCATCTCTTTGAATTTGAATAAATATGTAATTTCTCTAAAAAAAAAAGAAGTATTTTAAAGTATAAAGGTACAGAATAAATGAATGAAAAATATGCCACCAAAACACAAATTATAAAAAGGTTATAATATCAAAGTAGACTTCAACAAAAAAAAGTATTACTAATAATTAAGAAGGACCTTTTATTTTGAAAATGGTGTCAGTTTATTTAACTTTATTTACAATAACCTTAAATCCCAAACACAGATCTTCAAAGTGTGTGAAACAAACTATAAAACCAAAGGGTAAAAAGAAAAATCTATATTTGTAGATTCTAATACTTTCATCTTACTGATTGATAGAATTATAAAGAAGTATTGAACATTTGAATGAAGAATTCATTTTTGAACTTGATATTACTACTATTCATTAAATTTTCTTCCCAACAACATAAGAACTCACCTTTTTTTTATCAAGTGCTCATGAAAAAATTAACAAGATCTGTCATATGCAAGGCAATAAAACAAATCACAATAAATTTAAAATTATTAAAATCATGTATAATTTTCTCTTTGACCACAATAAAAATACATTAGAAATCAAATTTCCAGACATATATCTGGAAAATTACCAAAAATTTAGAAATAAAAGAATATAGTTCCCAATAACTCATAGTTTGTGAAGTAAATCACAAAGTATATTAGAAAATATATTGAATCGAGTTAAAATGAAAACAAGCTTGAAAATGTATGGGCTATAGCTAAGGTGGTTGTCAAAGGAAAATGGAGGTGTTTTTAGTGCTTCTAGTAACAAATGAGTAATGTTCAATATTAGTGAGCCATCTAAAATGTTAGGATAAAATTATTTAAACCTGGCTATGTAGAAGGAAATGATGGAAATGAGGAAATAAATTGATGACACAGAAAAAAAAATTGTATTAGAGAAAAATCAATGATTCTAAGAATTGACTTTGTTAGCGATAATAAGCCGGTTGACTCCTCAGGAGAGAATAACACTCTAAACAAGTAACAACAGAAACTAATGAAGAGGCATACTTTCATATATTTCTGATATATATTAAAAGAATAAACAGGAAATATTATAAACAACCTATAACAAAAGTTCAAAACTCAAATGAAACACATAAATTACTTGAAATGCTCTACCAAAAGTGAACCCAAAATAACTAGGAAAACTCTATTGCTCAATTGTTATTTCAGAATTTTTAATTATTAAAAAAATAATTCTGGTGATTGGAGAGGTAATTCTGTGGGCAGAGATCTGGATTCAATGCCCAACATTGCATGGTCCCCTGAGCACTGCTAAAATCAACTCCAAATTATGAACATGTTTGTAACCATAGTGTTTAAGTAAAGAAATTATTAAAAAAAAAAAAAAAAAACTAAAAAAAGCAACTCTCAAACTCAGAGCCGAAATGATCCTCTGTGCACCAAGCCAGGTGTGTTTCCATTAATAAAACAAGAAAACAATTTACAATTTATAATTTTATTTATAATTTTACAATTTACAAAATTACAATTTACTAAAGACTTCCAAAGTAAATTATATCAACCTTTAAGATAAAATAGTATCAATTCAGGGCCAGAGTGGTGGCCCTAGTGATAAGGCATCTGCCTTGAAGGGCTAGCCTAGGACAGACCATGGTTCTATCCCCAGGACAGGAGGATATGGTCCCCCACGTCAGGAGCGATTTCTGAGGCATAGTCAGGAGTAACCCCTGAGCGTCAAAAGGGTGTGGCCCAAAAAGCAAAACAAAACAAAACAAAAAATAAAATAGTACCAATCCTTACTTAAACTATTTCAAACGAGTAGAGGAAGAAATATCTTACAACTCATTTTATAAAGTTAGTATTATTTTGCTACTGAAACCAAATATTCTAAGTAAAACAATAAAATTATGATCCAATATCATTCTTGAATGTAGATATAAAATTCATTTTAAAAGTAGCAAATAGCATCCAGCATTAAAATAATTTTAAAATGATCGTGTTTTTCTAAGTGTAGTTTATTCCAGGAATGCAAAGTTTGTTTAACATTTTTGAATCAATTAATGTTATTTACTATATTAACAGGGGAAAAAAAAACTTTAATAGATGTTGAAAAGCATCTGGGAAATCACATCGATTTATTTAAAACACAACACCTCCCAACCTGAGTGTTTCCTCAGCCACCAGATTAAGTTTTGAAAGACTTATAGTTAACATATGTAAAAATGAATTACTTAATGCTTTCACTCTAAGCTCAGGAAAACAACCATTGACTTACTAATCTAAATCAAACCCCAAAATTACTTTAAATAAATCATTGATCTAAAATGTAAATGTTTAAAAAATTGCCAGGACATAGAACAAAATCTTTGCAACTATTGTGCTAGAAAAAATTTCTTCAATAAGACTCAGAGAACAAAAATTACTTGATAAAGTAGAGATCATAAAAGTTCAAATTAAATCAGAAGCATAATTAAAACATGATTTCAAGGATGCCATATAAAAGGACAAGGATGAACTAAATGAACTGTCAAAAATATAGCATATAAACTTAGTAAAAACTATGATGATTACCAGAGATAAAGAGAAAAGATATGACTATAATTCCCTTACATTTCTGGACCCTGCACCCCTTAACTCTTGCTCTTTTGTTATGCAACTTTCTCAACTTTAGTTCTCACTGTCCCTTCCTTTCTCCCCAGGAAGGTTTCAGTTCTTTTTAACAAGTTTGACTAGGTAATCCAAGTGCCCTTTTCCTTTGTCCAAAATACGTGACAAGACCAATACGATTCTGTATAGCAGTTCACTGAAGGTTTGGTAGAGGGGAAGTGGGTAGTCACATAAAAAGTGAAGATATACATAAAGTTAAACTGCAGACAGCATGTTCAGAGGGGTTCAAGACAACCCTTGAAGTTCTTTACCCTTAGTTTCAGCTCTTTCCAGTAGGGACAGCCAGCCCAATTTCCTTACCCTCCTATTTCCAACTTTAAGGCTCGGACAAAGACTAACAATGGGAACATTTCAAGTGCAATTATGTTTTTTGGGGCTTTTTTTTTATTCTTTTTTTTAAATTTTTATTTTGATCATATTGGCTTACATATCTTTAACAGTAGTATTTTAGGTACATATTAACATTGAATCAGGGGAATATCCATCACCAAATTTAACCTCCCTCATCCCCGTTCCCTTCCTGCGACCCATATCCCCCACCATCACTCCCCAGGCTGCTAGAGTAGGTAGATGGTCCCCTCTTTGTCTAACTTACTTTCTCTCAGTCTATTCTGAGAACACCAGTTCTGCAACTTAGATGAGGTGCCCCACAAAGCTACTATTGTGTTATACAGTTTCCTATGTGGTTTTGGATTATATTGATAGCTCATGGTTTTGGAAATGTCTGAAAAATTCTTACTATGAAGTCTGTCTATATTTCTTTATTTTCATTTTTTAAAAATCATAATTTCCTTAGTTGAGAACCTTAGTTAATTACAAAAATGTTCATAGTTGGGTTTCAATCATTCAATCACCCTTCACCAGTGTAATTTTTTCCTGCCACCATTTTTCCCATTTCCCTCCTCCTCCACCTTCTACCTGTCTTCAGGACAGGCATTCTATTTCTCTTTCTCACTGTAAAGGTAGTTGTTAATGCAGTTTCTCTAACTGTGCTCACCATTCTTTGAGTAAGCTTTAAATCATGAGCTGGTGCTTCCAGCCTGCCTCTCTATTGTCTCAGGGTATAATTACTATACTGTCTTTTCTTTTTATTAAATCCCACAGATGAGTGAGACTGTTCTGTCTTTCTCTCTCTCCCTCTCTGACTCATTTCACTCAATATGATGTCTCCATGTCTAGGCCAATTTCATAACTTTATTTTCATTAACAGCTGCATAGTATTTCATTGATTAAATGTATAACCATTCTCTTAAACCACAAATTAAACCAATAAATGTATTACTCTTCTTTTGGGGAGAGGCTGGATTTGTATACTCAGAGCTTATTTCTGGCTTTACACTTATTAATTACACTTCGTGGGGCTCAGGGACCACATGGGGTGGGTGGCAGGATCAAACTTGGGTTGACTATATTGCAAGGCAAGTGCTTTACCCTTGTACTATCTCTCCAGTTCCCAAAGAGCAACCACATATTATATGGGTTGCCCATGCTACTAGAAACTTTTATGGAAAACTCTCAAAACACTAATTATCCATTTTTGATCTTTATATTGGCAAAATTTAATTAAGTTATTAAAAAAGTTGGCCATGTTCTTTGATTAGAGCCAGAACCATATGTATGGGAAAGGTAGCATATGACAGAACTTTTCCTGGAGGTTCACAGATGTTCTTACAAATTCTAGAACTGTGCCAAAAACTCAATTTTCTTTTGAGAAAAGGAGGAAACTTATCAGCAAGCAAAGATCAACACCAAACATGTGGCTTGCTGTATATAAAGTTTTCTAAGCCCTCTGTTTGCCATTAGAATAACTGATTACAGCTTGACCCTTTTCCTCCCCACCCCTGATCTTACTGAATTGGTGCAATTTCTTCTGGGGTTAAGAATGCATAGGCTGGGTATAGAGGGATTATGTTTGGTCCTTATTTAGTTACATATCTTTCTGGGTCATATTGTTCCTTGCTTATGAAAATTATAGGTTTTCTCATAGTCTAGAAAATTATTATGTGTAGTAAATTCCTTTAATCTTAAATATACTATAGAAAATAGTAACTAATATTTATGACTTATAAATTCTTGTCTTTAGTCCTACTCATTGTTAGTGTTGAGTCACAGAAAACCCCATAGATGCTAGTTTATATTGATCAGGAGGTTATTCCCTTAGAAATCCTACCCATTCTAGGAACTGTTGGCTTTATTTTCCTGGAAACCCTAATCTTCCATATTTATCACAGCCTATACTCTTCAGTAAACCAATTTTCAGTAAACAAATATTTACCATAATCCTTCACAAGAAGATATAAAGGTGAAGTTCTCACAATTTCAGAGCAAGGATCAGAGGTCCAAGTTCAAAGAACTCAAGTCTGACTCCAGTACTACACTCACTTAGCAAATATTGGCTGAATGTCTAGTAAATGACAGGCACTAAGGATAACTATGGGTAAAAGAGCAAAAGGACCTAAACTGATGGGGAACATAAATTTTTTTCTCACACCTATACCCTGCACTTGCAGTCACTTACCTAAACAATCTCTCTTATAGATATTGTATCTTGATTCTTTCATCTAAAGATACTCTTTTGCAACAAGGCTATGCTGTTTCTCAGTTCCCTTTGAAAAAATGAGAGAAGCCTTCTATTTTTCAAATCTCTATGCATGTTCCTCCTGCTAACTGCATTAGGAAAGTATCCTTGCTTAGGCATAATGATGAGAGTCTAATTGTTCATTCAAATTTATAACACATAAGTCCACTAACTGTTCAAAGGACATAAAAATTTACACTATCAATTTCAACAGCTTCTGAGAATGCATTGTGCCAAATATTTGCCTGTATCTAAAAAACTTTCCCATTTGGAAGCCTGTTTTCATGATAAGAACATGTCTCATGTCTCAAGTTCTTATGGTTGGGAGCAATTAAAACCATGCTGGCTAGTTTTTTTAATATCTTTATTGTAACACCGTGATTATAAATATGATTGTAGTTGGGTTTCAGTCATGAAAAGAACACTCCCCTTCACCAGTGCAACATCCCCATCACCAAAGTCCCAAATCTCCCTTCTCCCCACCCCACCCCTGCCTGTACTCTAGACAAGCTTTCTACTACCCTCCTTCATTCACATTGTTATGATAGTTCTCAATGTAATTATTTCTCTAACTGCACTCATCACTCTTTGCGGTGAGCTTCATGTCATGAGCTGGACCTCCCGGCCCTCCTCTCTTTTGTCTCTGAGAATTATTGCAAAAATGTTTTTTATTTTTCTTAAAACCCATAGATAAGTGAAACTATTATGTGTCTATCTCTCTCCCTCTGACTTATTTCACTCAGCATAATAGATTCCATGTACATCCATGTATAGGAAAATTTCATGACTTCATCTCTCCTGATGGCTGCATAATATTCCATTGTATATATGTTCCACAGGTTCTTTAGCCATTTAACTGTTGAAGGGCATCTTGGTTGTTTCCAGAGTCTGACTATTGTAAATAGTGCTGCAATGAATATAGGTATGAGGAAGGAATTTTTGTATTGTATTATTGTGTTCCTCTGGTATATCCCTAGGAGTGGTATAGCTGGATCGTATGGGAGCTCAATTTCTAGTTTTTGGAGGAATCTCCATATCACTTTCCATAAAGTTTGGACTAGACGGCATTCTCACCAGCAGTGAAAAAGAGTTCCTTTCTCTCCACATCCCCGCCATGCTGGCTAGTTTTATTTATAGAAAATGTATGTCATTTTAACTTAAAATATAGTTGTAGGAGGGTCATTTGGTTGAAAATTTTTATCCACTCTCTTCTAGTAAAGTAGAAAGACCCTCTGCTTTCATCATGATCACAGGAATGGGTTATCCAGTTCTCGATTATTTCTGAGAAACACAGGAAGACCCTTGAATTAGGAACCTCTGGGTGAGCTGCACATTCACATCTTCACCTTGTAGAGATGGAGTTTAGGAGAGCAATGTCTAGTGACTTTCTCATCTTTGTATTTTTTAAAATTTTACAGAGCTGGGGATGGAACCTTGTCCTCACCCATGAGACAAGTGTCTACCACTTGCATCACCAGCCCTCTTGTACATTTTTGAAGGAACCCTTGATAAATGGCCTTTTCTCAGACCCTTTTCAGTACCTGCTTAGAGAAGGTTCTGTCCAACAGGTATAATCTTCATAGATGGGACTTTTAAAGTCCCATGTTGGATGCACCTCTGTGTGCGACAGAGCATATCTGCTCAATGTAAGAGCATGTTTGCCTTTGCTCTCTAGTTTCTGTGTTGGCTTGCTGGGGCAGGTGAAGTGCAGAATCTTTTGTCAGTATGTGTGTGCACGTGCACGCATGTGTGTGCGTGTGTGAAGCCAGCAGAATTTTGATTGTAGGTAATTGCATAAAACAGAGGAGCTTTTTCCCTTGTAAGTAGATATTATAAGTATAGGATATTAAATAACCCTGACTTCATCTCCAACCAATCAGCATCAACCAGTTTGCATGCTACTTATATACACAGCATGAGTCAAAGGATCCTCAGGCAGTGGGTGGGTTAAAAACCAATCAAACAACAATAATTTTCCATCAGGTAGAGCTTCCTGGCTTTCCCGTTGGCTGTTCAGTTAACCGTGAGTCATGAATTTCCTTTTTAGGATAGTATTTGCCATGGAGCATGGCTGGGGATAGAGAATACGTAATATCCACTATCTGATGGGAAAGGTGTTGTTAAAACATTACCTAATGATAGATTTACCTGATAAATAATCCTTAGGATTAAACAAAAAGGTTGGGGAGGGAAGTGGGAGTGTAGCAGGGAAGCAAAAGGTGAATCGAAATAAACCAGAGGAAAACATAAAAGGCGTTTGTCTGGAACTGAGTTATGAAATAATCCTTACTTTCATCAGCGGTAAGAAGGGGTAGAGAAAGCAGAGACAAGGCCCAGAAAAGAAAAGAAGGGTGAGGTTGAACAGTAGGCATGGGCAACAATAACCTTTTCAGGCACTTTTCATCTTTTTTGTTTGCTTATTTGGGGGCACATCCAGGGGATTTTAGAGCTCATGTCCGGTGCTCAGGGATCAATTCTAGGGGTGATCAAGGCCCATGTGTGGTGCTGGAGATCAAATTGGGGTCAGCTGCAGCTCTTTGCTGTCATTCCAGCTCTAGGGAGCTCTTGTATTAATGTGTGGTGAGTGTAGGCAGTGGTTAGTCATCTCACACACATTCCAAATTTTGTTTCCTTGACAATTCTTACCTTCTCCTATCCCCATTTCTTAGATTCAGCCCTTACAGTCAACAAACGCATGGGTCAGTCAATGACCCTAGAGCTTGAATATCTTAAGTCTTAAGCAGCTTCCTTTTACCATAGAGCTGGACCTCCTTTAGGTTTCTGTGTCCCATTCTGCTTCTCTGTAAACTGGAGGTGTTGCTAATGTTGCTCATCTAGTAGACTGACTTAGATCATAATTTCTTAACTGGGGGCCATATCCCCCTTCCAGGAGCTTCTGGGACATTCCAAGGTGACCATAGATAAAAATTACATCAATAGCACAAAATTATGTGCCAAGTGGTAGGATGGGGTTTGAGCACCAGAAGGAAACATGGCCTGAAAGGGACCATGATTAGAGAAAAGGTTGAGAAGTACTAGTTTTAAAGACTAAAGCATTTAAGCATTTCTGCAATAGATAATATTCAAGTACTACCTAAAGCTTTAGAATCTAAGGTCAGAAGTCAGGGCACTTTGTACATCAAAACCATACATTGTGGACTAGAGCAATAGCACAGCACATGGCCTATCTATGTTTGATTCCCAGAACCCCTTGCATGTACCTTCAATCTTCCCCCAATAAAACAAAACAAAAACAAAATAGCATTATGATTACATTACCTAAACAATAAAAATTTAATACATTAAGTGATAAAAATGCTAAACTAATGAGGTTCTAGTAGAATATTAACAATGTAAAATTAAAAAATTACAAAAAATCTTAGAGCAGTTGGTCCAAGTTATGCAAGGAGCAGTGCCGGTTTTATCTTATTTCTTCTAATAGCCCTTTACATGAGGTCCACCATAATCCATGTTCCCAGAGGTAGAAATATCCTTCCTCAATATGCAATGGCAGAATATGCTCTCTTATCCTCTTTTTCTCAAACCCCTAGCAATACACTAGTTCTGTTTTTTTTGTTTTTGTTTTTGAGAGGCTGCCCATTCTCCAAGACTCCAACATTCTCCAAGGACCCTTGCACGGATGAGAATTGGAACAACAAGCCCCTTGTGGTACCACAGATCTAAACTGCTAGCTTATACTTTCCAGTGTTATAGAAGGTATGTTCTGACAGGCATCTGTTCCACTGCCTACCCTGAGCACTTGAGATATCTCATGCCTGAGATTATTCACCTCTTTAGTCACAGGCTCAAATCTGGCTCTGAGAGTTTTAGGATCCTCCCTAGAGCAAGTTCATCTTGCCCAGGTGTTGCCAAGACCATAACTAACTGATTTTATTAGCTTCATTGCAAATGGTGACCCCCAGTTAACCTTAGATGGCTCCACTTCAACAGCCCATCTCTGTATATCCAAAAAATATATCCATTGCACCAGGAGGCTCTGTGCCCACTACTGAGTTCTCAAGAATAAGTTTCCCATTTTAGACAGAAAAATTCAGGATGAAATTACAATCTTATCCAATAGTGAGTCTGTCTATGTTTACTGCCTAGCAAGTATAAAAATTCATATCTAGAACCAAATATATGACTTAGGAATCAGAGGTGTTTGCTTTACCTCCATAAGGTCCCAAGTTATGGCCCCAGCACTATGTACTTTATTAGCACCACAGGGTATAGTCCTAGAGATCCCTGAACAATGCACATGTGTGTTGTTATTTGATGGTGTGGCCCCAGAACAAATAATTAACATAATAAATGAATAAAGATAGGGGGTAATTCAGAAAAGGTGATGAAGAGAGTGGTGATAGGGAATAGATCTATAATTAAACATAAGGTCAAACAATTAAAGATAGTGCTGGGGCCATACACATTTGACCTTATTGGTTGAGCTTCACTGGGAGTAGTCCCCGAGAATCCCCATATACTCCTTAGAGGTTTCCAAAATAAGTAAGTAAAATGAAAGACACTAAGATCTAGGTATTGGGTTTTTGTGGGGTTTTTTTGTTTGTTTGTTTAATTATTTGTTTGTTCTGGGGCCACACCAGCTGTGCTGGGGGCTTACTACTGTCTAGGTATAGTTGGGAAGACAGTAATAATAATTAGACATAATAGATCCTTGCGAAACAGGGAGGGCATTTAGGTGAGAAGCTAGATAATCCATGCAGCTCACTTGATTTATTGATTCTTTGCAGGGATGAAGAGGCAGAACAATGTCAGATTATAGATATATCATGATGTAGGAGCAAGAGATCGGTGAACAGGGTGCGACTAGTTAGCAGTCTTAGCGCTAGAGAGATATCCTGCCCTCTTTGCTCTCCTTTTGCTGTTAAGTCTTCTATGACTTAAATGCAGGGTGCAAGGAGTCAAGTTGTGTCATGGGAAATGCCTAGACTTTGGACAATGACTTTAGCTAATGCAAGGGTGGTTGGAAATTATTCACAAAGAACAGGACACATAACCAGGCTAGGAAGTGGGAAGTGGGGTGAGGTAGGTGGTCAATCTCTAACAGGAAAGCAGAAGACATCTCAAGTGGAGATAATGAGCACAGGTGAGATTTAGCAGATGCACTGGGGAAATAGTGCATAATTTACTCTTTTCAAAAAGCTTACCAGGGTGGAATGGTGGGGCTTAGAGTAATTGTCAAGCTCAGGGGCCCTTGTATAATCACAAAGGGAGTCCCAGCAGTATGGAGCAAGGGAGTGGCATTACTGAGTAGAATAATAGTCTTCTGGATAGTTGGAGAAAGGAGAGAGGCAGGAAGAATTTAGGCCAAATAGAAAACAGATCTCACACTTGAAACAAGGAGGAAGATAAAGTTCTTTCTACCTTGTGTATCAAGGAATATTGTAACTAGTTATAAACATGATACATTCTTATCATTGTCATCAGCTTTGTCCTCTTATTGTTTTCCTCCTCTTTCTCTTCTTCTTTATTTTATTTTGGGGGGGTCACACCCGGCAGCGCTCAGGGGTTACTCCTGGCAGGCTTAGGGGACCATATGGGATGCCAGAATTTGAACCACCGTCCTTCTGCATGCAAGGCATGCCCTACCTCCATGCTATCTCTCCGTCCCCCCCCCTTTTTTTTTAGTTTTTGGGCCACACTGGCAGCACTCAGGGGTTACTACACCTGGCTCTGCATCCAGATATTACTCCTGGTAGACACAGGGGACCACATGGATTGCAAGGAATCAGACCCAGATCAGCCGTGTGCAAGGCAAAGATCCTACTCATTGTTCTATTTCTCCAACCCCATCTCCTCTTCCTCTTTACCCCTCTTCTATAATTATTTCCACTACAACAACCCTTGCACATTTGTTTTCACAATTATTTCCTCATTTGAATGCTTTCCCATTTTTTTTTCCATCTGTGAGAATTAACATGGAATTCTTTTGGAGGAACAGACAACCAACCCCCTATCAAAGCAAGGTTCTGTCTCATGTTCCCAGACAACTTACTGCCTATGTCAGATCCAGGGCTTGCTGTCTTCCCTCTCTACCTGTCTTAGCTCCTGCTTTTCATCACCTAATTTTAATTCACACTTCAGCCATTCCATCTGTCATTAAAGCAGAATAATAGAAGAAGAGAACTCTTAAAAATTTACCTATTCTAGCTCTGTTCATATGAATTAGCCAGTTCTCAGCTTTCTTGTCACACCAGGAGCCAGTACACCTATCAAGTAAGGGCTTCATTCCAGATCATCATTTGCTATAGTTAAGACCAGGTAGAGTGACAAAGAGCTAGTTACTCCCTGACAGCTTTTCTGAGAGATTTTTTTTTATTGCCTTTATGGTTAAGGGACAAACTTCAAGCCTATCCTTCCCCTACATAGGAAGGATGACAGTACAGGAGAAGGAAACCATGGGGGCAATGGGAGGTGTCCGGTGGTGTTTGCACATTCCAACACATTCTTGGAGCTAGAAGTGATCTGAAGAACTTCTAATTCAGACTGCTGCTCCATCCTAGATGCACTGTTTTCAAGTTCTCTGAGACAGTTCCAGAATTTTCTGGGAGGGTTACCATCTAGAGGCTTTTTCTGTGAAGCCATCAAGCTCTTCTCTCATAACAAGTAATTTCTGTGTTTGTTACCATTGGCTAAAAAACAACTTTTTTATTCAGCATTTGACAAAATATCTAAAACATGAAGCCAGCTCCCATATTTGTTCACATTGAGTTCCCTGCTCCTTTCTCAAGCATCCTCCTCTTTTCTAGAAGGGTAGGTGCTTGGAGACATTAGACCTGTCTCGGACACAAGCTGTGTGCTCTTAAGTAACTGACAGATACTTTATGAGCCTTTAATTCTCCATTTGTAAAACGAGGCAACTATTATCCATCTCATGAGGCTACTAGGAGGCTTAACTAGGCTGATGAATGCAAACCACCAAGCTCGACACTAAATATAGCAGTTATGAGCAGCACTAGCATCTTTTAATTAACAATAATCAAACATCTCTGGCCGTTCTTTCCTCTTTGGAAAATTGTGAAGAGAAATTAGGCAAGAAACGCTTGGTAGCTTGGGGATAAATCTGCATAAAAATACGGCCCCAATTGTGATCAGGACTCACATATTTGCCTGCTACCACTAGTTTCTCTAGATTGCTGCTGCAGTTCTAGGACATTGCTTCCTAGGGTCTCTGCTGTTTCCACTTCAAACTGCCTCCTAAGAAGTTCCATCTATAATAAGCATTGGCATTTTGGGGCTAATTTGCTATTGATAGACAGAAACAAACACACAAACATGTTGAAGAGCTCAAAAATTGCAGTGTAGAAAGCACTAGTAGAAAGATAGCATTGTAGAAAGCCTATGTTCTGATTCCCATCTTCTCACAAATAGCTGAGTGACCAGAGATAAGTCAAAGTGTATCTCTGAGCCTCTGATTTCTGTCCAGGAGAGGAGGTACAGTGCCGGGCTCTAATGGAGGGCCTCACATATGGCAGACAAAAGCTGTACAATTGAGCCCCATCCCTGGTGCCTGGGCCTCTGGAGTTTGAGAGCCAACTCACCAATCTCTTGTAATGAGAGAAAGGATGTTCTATGGGCTAGATTCCTTGGAATCTCTTTCTCCCTGTCCATAGCTGGTCCAGGTGGAAGCAGGAGCTAGGTGGAGGCTGGGTACATGCCCAGGCAGTCCTGCATACTCCATGAGCCAAGCAGAGCCTGTCTGCTCCCAGGGTGTGACTCTTGTAATTTAGCAACACTCAGAAACATGTCCCATCAGGGCTGTGCTAAGAATAGGCCCTGTGCTTCAGGCCCAGAAAAACCAGCAGACCCTGCACCCAGAAACAGCCAGCCATAGCAATCACCCTCCTTCCTGGGATGATTAAGAGGCAATAGGAGAGCGTTTCAAGCATGCATCGCCTTCCCACATCATCCTCCTGATTCCTTCTAACTCCAGGGCCAATGCTTTCTCTTCTCTTCCCTCTCCTCTGCTTCAGGAGAAACTTGCAGAGACACTAAACATAGACTCCGTTGAAAACAACAGGGGACTGAATTCATAGTTGGAGCAAGAACCTGGGCACCATCAGCCTCAGCTGCCGTGGTGATAAGATATTGTTGTCCTTTCTACTTACTTAATACACTGGGGCAGCACTACCTGGAGTATTTAATCCAAGCAGTCTCACATCAGGATCACTTGAGTGTGGAAGCTTGTGAATACCCAGCTGGTGAGGCCCATCCCATGGGATGGCATGTTGGTATTCTTAAGAGTTTCCAGGTGATGTTTATACAGTTGGGGGGGACAGGAAGCCACTGATTAAGGTGTTAGATACATGAACTTGGGAGTCAGACCTCTGAGATCACTCTTGACCTACCTCCTTATGTTTCATTTAGGGGGAGGGGGCTTGAGTGCCACACCTGCTGGTGCTCAGGGGACCATATGTAGTCCTGGGGATTAAACCCAGGTCTGCCACATGCAAAGAATTCCTTGATTCCTGTGCTATTTCTGATTCCAACGCTATCTATTTCATCAAAGGGACTCAAAGCCAGTTCCTAGACCTTATCTAGAATATGGAGCACTGAACCTTCCTACTTTATGTGAATATGGGATGGTTAAAAAGGGTGTGAGTTCATACAAGGCATTTTATGGGTGGGGTCAAACAAACACCAGGCACTGAGTCAACAATCACGGGCTAATTATCAGACTGAAGGGAAGAATCTGCATTTAAGGACCTCCCCTTCTCTCTTGCCCCACAAGTTGCTGTGTGCTCTGCTGGGATCTGGCTCTGAGGGCTTTGTTCTCAGTTGTTCCTCTCCAAAAGGAACACAAGATGGGCAGAGAGGATTTCAGACACCTTGAAATCACAGACTGTATTTCAAAGTATAGAGAGCACAGTTGAACCCCCAAGCCCAGAAGTGGGAACAAGCATAGCCCAGGAAATGTAATCCAAAGACAGAACTAAAAATGGATTTGAACATCCAGACCACAGTGCGGAATCTTTCCACAGTCTTAATATTTGTCCCCAGCAGTCACTCCAGCTTTCCCCAATATGCTCAGTGAAAAATCATCTCCTAGCCTGCTCTTCTGACTCAAGGGGGTATTTGGGTTGTTTCTCTTTTGATTGTTTATGATTAGAGATGACAGGGATGCAAATATTGTCTTTTGGATTTCTTTTCTTGGGTTGATGTCCTCAGATGAGATTACTGAGTTAGGAAGGACAGATGATGTTATGGCAGAAAGAAGTTGCTCAGAGTCACTCTTCCAGGCAAAGGATACAGCTCCTTTTCCAGAACCCTGCAGATGGCTGGGTGTTTGGTGTTTGCATTGCATCAGGTCAGAGTGGAAAGAGGAGCATACAACTGAGCTTTCAGCAATGCAGCAGGAGAGAGCAGGGGCCAAGAGAAGGGACTAAGATTGTAAGTCTGGCAAAAACTGATAATCCCCCCCCCCCAGAAATGGTGCTTAAACTTGACATTCATAAACATTCACTGCTCAAGGATTTTGTTAATATGTAGAATATGATTTGGCAACTTTGGGAGAGGCCCAGAGTCTGCATTGTTAAACAGTTCTGGGTGATTTTTTTTTTTCTGATAGCTGAACTTTATTTTGAGCAGCAAGATGGCCTCATCTTTACTTGTATTACTCCCATGCTTAGCCCCAGCCTGCCCACCCTATTTCAGGCCCTACTTCAAAAACTTTCCATTATGGATCTCATGAGGTTGAAAGAGATGCCCCTTATGTCTTATGACTAAGACACTACCTAACATAGTGGACTAAATTATCTGTTCTTGTGTTTTCTTGAGGGCATGGATTAATTTTATAAATCACTGTTTCCCAACATTTAGCACAACTCCCATGATTATTATTGGATAAGTGGATGGGTAAATGGATGAGTAGAAGAATGGGTGGATGATTAATAAATTAATAAGTTATGCAAAGGGGATGGGGAGTAACCAGACAAAGAATGAACAGTCAGATTTGTCTTGAAGATTACTATTCTTTAGTTGGGGATCTCTGAACTATATTCACCAACTAAAAACCCAGTGTAAATGATCTTCTTCTGATCTTTTCCAACCTTTTCAAGACCCACCCCAGTGCTGACCCTGAACCAAAAATGAACTCAGAGAAATGAATAAGATCCAGGAAGCTTAGTGCCCCTCAGAGGGTGGCTTTAATAAATGGCAGAAAACAAAAAGCATGTGTTGGCAATCTTTCTTCTGCCCAGAGAGTTATTTACACAAGTTTCCAAAGCAATCCCCTTCATCGCGTTTACACGCCTATTACACGGTTCTCTGCAGGAAAAGGTCTGGACTTGGTTAGCCCAGTGGATTATAGAATGAGTCCTTCAAAGTCAAGGACAGTCAGAGACTTCCTTTCCTCAGTTCCAAGGCTGCAGTTGTATTGCTCAATCCTAGCTAATGGTACCCTTGGTCCTGCCTGATACTCAGGGAGTATGGCTCAACCCCTCCTGCTCACAATGGGAGGCAGAGCCAAGAAGAATGAATTTGTTTTAGATACCTGACAATCCTAGGAACCACATTCACCTTTTCATTATATAGTCTTAAGAAATTCTATTTTGTTGAAGCTGTTACACTCGAAGTCCAGGGAGCTAAGAGAGGAGGTATGGGATGCATGCTGGAACTATGGTGGAGGGAGGTCAACACTGGTGATAGAAATGTCCCTAATTCACTGTCCCTATGAGCCTGAAAAACAAGGGTGAAAGACTTGTAATTCACATTGGTTTCAATAAAAAAATGTTTAAAATTCTATTTTGAAAGTATTTCAAACTTAAAGAAAATTTTCAAGCATAGTACAGGGAACTTGTGTAAACCCTGCCTATATTTAACCTTTGCTCTTGAATTTGGTATGTGCAGACAGGGAGTGAAACCCAGTAGAGCTCAGCAAATTATGTGGTGCTGAGAATCTGGCATGCAAAGCCTATTCCTCATCCTTTTGAGCCATCTCTCTGGTCCCAAAATCTTATATTTTGCTGTGTTTGTTATATTACACTCTGTATTTTATTTCTTATTTTAGTTCCTCTAATTGGAGATGGCTAGTGTCCATCAATAAAATTTTATTCTTAAATAAACAACTTTGTAACAACATATTTTTCATAGGTCAGAGGTAGGCACGTGCTTTATATGTGGGAGGTCCTGGGTTTGAGCCACAGCATCTCATGGCCTTCAGCATAGCAACAACAATAATTAAATTAGTCACGAAGATGACAAAGCAAACTAAATATAAACAAACTTTATAATGGTAGCATGTAAGATTATTACATAAATGCTTTAAGGTTATTAAAGCTTAAACTGCATTATGATTCTATAACATTATATAATAATTTATAATTTATGATTTTTGAACAATTGAGAATAGGTATAGAAATGCTGCACCTATTACATGTCACATTAAATATATATGTGATTTTTTTTACATAATCTCAGTACAGCCTCAGAAAATTTGACACCAATGAACACTAATATATATATATATATTTTATATTTTGATATTTCAGTGTTCTAATAATGTCTTTTTATGGGGGGGATACACCCAGCAGTGGTGGGAGTCTATTCTCTCCTCCAGTTTGGGAATTAATACTAAAAGTGTTCAGGGCACCATGTGATTTAGGGGATGGAATCTCTATCCCCTTGCTTGCAAAGTATTTATTTGCTCAGCCCGTTTAGCTATCTCTGGCACCCAATAATGTCTTTTATGTATACCCCCCAAAGACACACCACTTCATCATCTAGCGTAATTTCCTTTCTTTAATTACTTTTAAAAAATTACTTTATTAAAGACCATGTATTACATAGTTGCTCATAATACATTTGTTCTAGACCAATTCCACCACTAAAGTTCCCTCAACCATTATCTCCAGATTCCCACCCATTCCTAAGCATATCCTTTGGCAGACACAAAATAATACATTTTATATTGCTTATTTACAGGTAATGGATTAAAATAATTACAGCAATAAGAAAATTTGTGAAGACTCAGTGTGTCTCACAGTGATATCATTAAGTAATTTTGAGAAGTTTTACAAGCAATTTTTTTCTAGTTGACTTATTATTTGATTTGCCTTTGAACATTAGGTGGCTTTGAATCCATATTGATGTATGTTCCTACTAGGAGAACAGTATTGAAAAAATTTGGAGTTATCATGTATGTGGCTGCATGGCTCAGGAATTCCAAGCTTTATGCCTGATATTTATGCCTGATACAACTTTTATGTGGCATAATTTTGGCTGCCAGGCCTTCTGGAAATACGAGACAGCCGCTGGGAGAATACTTGCACTCACTTCAAAAAAACCCTGAAATGTCATCCCCCAAACCAGCATAACTGGAGTCTTAGTCCATTTGGTGTCTCTGCAGAGATCAGTACTTAAGTGGTGGTGACTCTGGGCCATTGGCAAAGCAGTAATAGATTGTGCATGGGTTATTCAGTTTTTCTGGCTTCAGCAGGCCCAGGACCTGGTCCACCCTCTTCTCTGAAATGGTCATTTTTAGCTGCAGGGCCAACGTACCCATAGGTTTTCATGGCTTGATATACATCTCTTTCAGGAATATAGTGAGTCTATGAAGCTATATGAATACAGACATGGTGTCTAAATTTAAGGGGCATGGTTTCCTAGAGTAAATTCTAAGAACACTTATCTCTGTAGTCAGTTTTTCTATGCTGATTTAATTTCAAAATAGTTGGACATCAATATGTTCCAAAGTCAAATTATACAGTAAATTATATTGAGTAATGCATTCCTTCTCTTAAACATCCCTGCTCTCTCAGCACTGGATAATGGACCTTTTTATTGTTTCCTCATTTATCCTACCTGTATTTTTTTCTCTGAAAGTAAGCAAAAAGGCACTTGTGTGTTCTTTTATTTCTTCTTCTTCTTCTTCCTTGCATAAAAGCTCGTGTCCCAAATAAACTTTTGATATTTGCTTTGTCCCTGAGAATTATTCCATTACTTTCTCTGGATCTGTCTCACTCTTTTACACCAAGAACATTTGTGGTAAATTGTTACGGTCACAATTTGTGGTAGATTATTATGATCACTAATTGCTTGTTCCTCCTTTCCAGTGAAAGTGTAGTCTATCACTTTTCCTCTTAAACTTAGAATGACCTTGTAAATGAATCTAAGAAATAGCATCTGTTTTTAGTATATTTTATAATTTTCTACCTTGTAATTCCTGAATATACTGTGTTTCAAGTTATAAATATTTTAAAAACTTTCGATGTAAAAATTTGGTTTTTGAGCCACTCCTAGTGATGCTTGAGGCCTAATAATACTCAATTGGGGCTCAATACTAAGGGGTTTCTTTCAACTATTTTTGGGAGGGACATGTAGTCCCAGAAATGGAACCTGGGCTTCCTACTTATGGATAATGTGCTCAATCATTGAAATATTTCTATGACCCATAAATTATAAAACAAATTAAAAAAGCCTTTTTATTCCTGAATCTGTGATTTCTCATGTACAAGGAAATGGGGGTAATTTATTTCTTGAGAAATTCTTGTGAAAAGTCAATAAAGTCAATTGAAAAATAAATGTTGCATAAATCCCAGTCTCTGCTTTAAAACTCATGCTTACTTTTGAGAAAGGAGAGTAAAAGAATAATTTGTCATCTATGTCTAGGAAGTACATTGTTTAAGCCAATCAATAATGTTGATTAAGCTGGTCAATAAAATCCATCAATATTACCACATACCAGGGACAGTGGCTGTTGCTAGTGAATATAGTGGTGAGAAAAATCAAACATGATTTCTTCTCTTACAGAGCTCTGGTTAATGAACATTTCCCATTAATCATATATACTTTATAAAATCAAAATATAAATCCATTTAGGAAGTCAGATCCTGCAATTCAACATATTCTCAAACACACAGCTTAGGGAAGTATAAAGTTTAAATATAATTATAATTTATATTTGAGGTCCTTATTTGAGTCATATATTACCTAAAACAAGACAAAGAATAGAGGGAACACACAAAGTTCTACTGGCTGGGTCCTTTTCAAAATATCCCCATCATAGATCTATTTTCCACTTGTGGTTCCTCTCACTGCCACAAACGTGTCAGGGTTTTAGCTGACCAAGCTGATTTTCTGGGCAGTATTTCTCATTAAGGGGCCATATTGCTTCCTGTGGGATGCCAGGATTTTCCAAAAGGGCAGTAGGTGAAAAGTGCCCAGATGGAGGGTCACAGTGTAATGGGAGAGGGCTGTAGGAATAAAAATAAGATTATAAGGGGGACATAGTCAGGAAAAAAATAGACATACACTAGTCTAGAAATACTGTTCAGAAATAAATAACCCATCTGTAAGAAAGATCTGCTGTCCTTTTATTCATTAAGTCCCAGCTGCAACTCAATGCACTAAGGGCAACTGAAAACTATGCTGAGGTAGACTGTGGCTCAAATCAGAGTCAATCTAGCATAGCATTATTTGAAATCAAACAAAAAATAATCAATTGTTATGTGACCTTTCTACCAGATCATTCCATTTCACTTAACTTTGATTTTTCTCATCTTTATAGCATGTGATCATGGAAGAGACTACTCATTGTTCTCAGCTTGGTTTTCTCCTTCCTCTATATAATAGAAATCCTGGTCTTTGTTGGTCTGTCTAGAATAGTGGCTACTTAGTTAAACCATGTGATTAGGTTCTTCCTAGGGGAGTCCAATTGAGATACTGTGTCCAACATATAGTAAATATTTTCCAAAATAAATATTTTAAATGAATTTTCCCCTTGCTTTTGATGGAATATAGTGATGAAAGCTCAAGCTCAAGGAGTTATCAAGGACCAAGACGTTAAAGGACCTCAATTATATGATTTGGGGCCCATTTAAATCTTTCCTACACATATAGTACATTTAGAAATCTGGGCTACTAGGAACCCTGCACAAACCTGAATAAATGATTGATAATTTGATATCAGTTCTTTGAATAACAGAAAAAATAAATGTAACAGGAAAGAAAAAATTGTAAAACCATTTTATAATGACTTTCCTAACAATACACATATGTAAGAATCAACAAGGAAAGCTATCATCAGTGATATCAATGTTGGTTAATTCATTATTTCAATTTCTACTTATAACCTCAAAGGAAGAAATTAACTTCTACAGGACAGTGGAGAGCAATGGTGGATACCCCTTTTCCAAATGGCCAAAGATAATTTTCTGGGCATCCTAGGACATTCTGTAGTACCTAATATGAGGCACAAGGAGTCAACAATACTATCTATGTAATATTCATGACAAAACAAATTAACCCGAATCTAATTACAAAATCATGAGACCAACCCAAACTGAGGGACAGTCTGCTCAACAACTGGCCTAGACTCTTAAAACATTTCATCACATGAAAGCTAAAACAAATAAACAAAACTAAGAAATAATTCTAGATGAAAGAAGGCCAGAAATCATGCTAATGGAAATATTGGATCCTTAATTGGGACCTGCATAAACAGAACAAGACAGGTACAAGGGGCAATTTGGGGACAATTGGGGCACTTAAATAGACACTATTTGTTATGGGATGGGATGATTAGTTGGAAGTTTCCTAAATATAAAAACTGTGATGAAGTCAGAGATTGCTTCTGCTTGTTTGTTCTTAGGAGATTTGTTCTGAATCAGTCTTCGGTTGCTTTAAACATATAGTTTCTGTCTAGGTCATGTGACATACATGGCAAGGGTCCCACTGGTTGTGTTATGCAGTCTGAATATATATAGTCTGAGTAGGCTGTCCTACATAAACTGGTGTATGCACATTGTGAGGTTTGCAGAACAAACCACTTTAGAATGTGTTATGGTCAGTGACATGTGAATGTATTTTGACGCAAACTATCATATATGTAGCTAATATTAAAATGGTTCAAAAAATTTTAAAGAATACATACCCAAGAGAGAAGTCAGAGAGGAGGGGAAGGGAGAGAAAGTGAATGTTGGCAGATTTTAACTCTGGGGACTCTCTGAAGTTATTTGCTCATGAATTCTTATTGCAACATTGCTGCAAGTTTGAAATATTTCCAAATAAAGCATGAAGGTAGAAATCTCTTTTCCTTTTTCTCTCTTAATGTGAAATTAAAAAATCTTTCAAAGCAATGTCCTTCTTGCCCCACACCCTGAGAGCTCAATGCCAAAGAATTTGAAAGTTTGGGAATGACTCCTGGGCCCTTAGCACAGACTCAAGAAACTGCAAGAGAGACACTTGAGCTACCATCTGTGAAGCTGGTTTTGTCTGTGGCCTGTGGGACATCAAGGGATTAAGGGGAGGAAACCTTGCCTCTCTTTCCAGTGTCTCTCTCCTGATGCCTGTACTCCCAAACGCACACACTTGTTCTCCAACTCTCCCACCTCAGGGTTTCCTCAGGATACCTGTGCTTGTGGACTTTCGATCTGGAATGCTTTTCTTCCCCTCTTCTGCATGGCTCACTCTTCTTAGCATTCATTACAGCCCTCTCTCATCTCTTCATTGAGTCCTCCCTCTGTTGTCCCTGACCGTGAAACAAAGTACATGTCTTCAGCCTCCTCCACATCCAGTTTCTGTGACCTCTGTCAGGTTTGGATTGGCTTACAGTCTCTCCTGTACTAGGATATAAGCCATAAGAGCAAGGATGGTCCATCTGAACTTCCTGTATCCAGCACATCTGCCAGAGCACATGTTCTCCTGTGCTAAGTACTTAGATGCAGGGGGTTGACAGTCTTCAGTGCTTACTTCAGGCAGTGGAAAATGGCAGTGGCAAAATTATCAGGAGGATGCTGGGAGGTGAGCTGGCATGAGCTCTGGGAAATTAGGACAACATGAGGATGAGGTTGTAGTCTCCTAAGACTGCATGATTCCTACTCGGGCAGTTCTATTGGTTACCTTAAGTCTAATGTAGAAGCCAAAGGATAGGAGAGGGTGTTAACAAAAGGCCTTTTCCTACTTCCACTAGCCATCTGAGGCACCAGAGTCTGCAACCCATCAAAACTCTGAACACCATGGTCACACAATAAACTTCCAGCAGCCCAGCTGTGCTCACTTCTGAGGCTCTGTCTATAAGAGGAACAGACTGCCATACCTAAGAGGATTCTTCAACATTTCTTCAGATTTCATTGTGTACCTTACCTGAGTCATCTTACCCAGGCTCTTCACCATCTTCTGATCTATAGGCTGTGAATGTTACCAATTTAACAAAGATTTAAAAGAGATTTAGAGATTCAGTTATCTAAATCCAGAACTTGTAAGTGACAGAAATTAGTCCAGAATATTTTTCTCACTATCCCTTTAAATTTTGGTGTCCACCAAGTTTTTTTCCTCAGTCTATCACTCCATGTAGCTTTATGGAGAACCCTCAGTCACATTGTTGTCTCATTGATGTCTCATTGTTGTCTCATTGATGTCTCATTGATGTCTCACACAGTGTTGTCACATTGATGTCTCACACATCCTTTTCTATGAGACTGTAGAATAGTTTAGGATGCTACAAGACATCTTTTACTGGCCATATTTTGATGGCCCCAAACTCAGATGTTAAATCCTAACACAATATTAATAGTGGAGAGGAGATCTTAGGTGTTTATTACATCAATAGGAGAGAGACATTTTAAATAAAATAGGTGTTCCAAAAAAAGAAAATCTCAAAGTTATAGAACTTTCTGTTTGTGAAGACGAAAGCAGCCAGCTACCTGAACCTGGACTTGGATGGGAGACTCTCAGCAGACATTCAATATGTTGTCACCCTTGATCTTGGACTTCCCAGCTTCCAAAATAGTAAACTTTAGTGTCGTTTTTTTAACCATGTGGTCCATGTAATTTATTACATCATCTTGAATGGAACAACAAAACATCTCTGCCCACAATTGTCCCATGAGCATGACCTTCCTAATTTGACCTAATTTAAACTACTCACTGTTTCCTGAGACCTGCCTCTTTGCCTTTTTATGTCCCTTATGTTCCAGTGAACATCCACCTAATTATCTGTGTCCACCTCCACATTTAAGCAGTGGCCAATACCTATAAATCTCACCCTACCTCCTTATTTCTGTCCCTGCCCTAACTGTGATCTTATTTTTCACAGACAATTGTCTTTGATTTGGTCTCCTCATATGAACACCTCCAACATCTACCTCTTCCTGGGTTCTGAAGCACAGAGATGCCATATATTCATACTTCAATCTAGTCTATCTCTCTTTCATGTCTAGTGGGATACAGCTAAGTCACTCCTCTCTCTCAAATCCTTTACCAAGTTTTTTTAAACCATTACCACCTTCTGAAGATTCTTAAATTTAGCATATGCTGCTTGTCTGGAATGCCTCCATCCCTCCCCTGGTCATTCCCCAACACTTAGATAAGAGTCATATTTTCTCAGGTGGAATATTCCCTGCTACCAATATCTAATCAAGAAATTTCTACCCTCCCCCCAGTTGACTGGCAGCATATACATTCACTCATTCTGTCAAAGTAGCTAAGTCCTTCTCTATTCATATTACTCCATGATTTTATGATCTTCATACTCTAGGATAATGTTTGACGGAATCACTTGAAAGTAGCAAGCAGTACCTGACTCTGCTTTCTGAATGAATTAAAGAGTGAGTGAATATAAGGTAAAATAATGTTTCTCTTCTTCAGGTTTACTAATGGTAACAATAATAGCAGCAGTGTTCTTAAAGACAAATACTTATTAAACATTTATTCTGTGCCAAACATCATTCTAATTGCTTTTACCCAGATTCTTCTGAGGATTAAACAATCACAGGCCATTTATGCCTAATAATAAAGATGATCAGTACAAAGCTATTACTAGGTGTCTACACTTGTCTGAGTATTTTACATTCACTTGTTCATTAAGCCTCACAATAGCCTTATGAAGTATAATAAGGCAATTATTACGATGTGTTTTTAGATGATGATACCGAGACCTGGACAAATAATAAAGGTTATTTCTTTGAGGTCATAGATCTTGCAAGTGCTGAAACTGGAATTCATCTCCATAGATTAAGTGGCCAAACTCCATGACAAAAGATGCAAAATATCCTTGTCAAAATATAAAATAACTATAACAATAATGAACATTTTGAACATACAAAGTATTCACTAGAAACAGTCCTCAACTTGACACACATTTTTTTGGGATGTGAGAATGTGATTTATATGCCAAAGCATAAAGAACTTCTAAGTTGCTTATTATGAAAGCCAGGCATTGTGCTATTACACATTTGTATTGCACCATTTGAAATAGGTAATGTGATAAAGCATCCTTACATGAATAAAGGAAGAGGGCATAACTAGAAGCTTTGGGAAAACCATTTGTTCTGGATTCCTGGTAAAAGGCCTTGAAATCCAGACTTGATGGAAACAAACAATAGACTAAACATTGCACGCTCACATTCATGCCAGAAGTCAGGATGAGAAGATGGATGTGCCAGCTTCAGCCTCTGGCTTCTTGGAACACAGAATAAAGCTAAATTTAGGAAATCTATAGAACAATGTATCAAGTCTCATTAATGCTTGAATCCAGAGTGGGATTTAACATTAGAGACAACCCAAAGGGCTAGTAAGTTTCCCAAATTTGGAAACTTTGGCCACTAGCCTGCAGGAAAGAGGTGGAGATTAAATCTATAAAAATAATAAATTTAAATTTGGTGCTTGAATGTCTCAACTTCTATCTCTACTCTAGGTAAAAATGACAAGCTATAAGGTTAAATAGTGATAGGCTAGTTATGGTCTTGGAGGTTGTTTGTTGTCTTTACCAATAGACCACTGTGAGTCTTGAAGAAAATATCTTCCATTCATGAATTCCAGTGTTTTCACTTGTAAAATGAGGAAGAAAAATAATATTTATTATGGTTGTTCTTTTTTGAAGCTCTTTTTGGTTTTGCTATTTTTTAAAATTTCATTTTATTGAAACCATAGTGATTTACAAAGTCCTTTATAGTTGGGTTTTAAATATACAATAAATCAAGGCCAATCCCACCACCAGTCTCCACCTCCCTCTACCAATGTTCCCTAAGTGCATCCTTCAGTTGGATGCACATACCATTCCCCAACTCCCCAGTATAATGGCCCATTTTAAGTTTAGATTGTTGTTGCCTTTGGCTTAGATACTTAGTTCTGTCCTTTTTTGATACTACCAATGCACCTGAGACTGCTTGACTGCTTGGCTCCTGGCCCCCATCCTTTCATATTTGTATTTCTCCTCTTCCACTCAATTTCTTTTCTTCTGCTCACTATACTTTCGGGCCAAGGATGTTTGAGACAACTCCCATTTGAACCAGTGCATTTCTTCATGCAATTATTCTAAATATATATATATATATATATGATATAATTCTGTATTTCACCTTCTTCTTCTGGCTTACTTCATTTAACATAGTTTCCAGTTTCATCCATTATGCTGCAAATTGCATAACTGCAACATTCCTTACAGCTATGTAGTATTTCATTGTATATCTGTACCACATCTTCATGATCTACTCATCTGTCATTGGACATCTAGTTTGATTCTAAGTCTTGGAAATTGTACTGAATGCTTCAGTGAATAAAGGAGTACATACATCCTTTTGGATGAATGTTTTTTTTGTTGTGGTGATATATACCTATAAGAGGGATTGCTGAGTCACATGAAAGCTCAATTTTGAATTTACTAAGACCCCCTCAATACAGTTTTCCATAGAGACTGTACCAGGCAGCATTACCACTAGCAGTGGATGAAAGTTCCTTTCTCACCACATCCCCAACAACAAAGATTTGTTTCCATTATTTTTTACATGTGACATCCTGGTATAAGATGATATCCCATTGTCCTGATTTGGATTTCCCTAATGATAAGTGATTAACTTTTTTCATGTGTCTGATAGCCATTTTTTGGTCTTCCTCAGAGAAGTGTCTGTTCATTTCCTCTCTTCATTTTATGATGGGGTTTTTAGATTTTGTAGAGTTAAACTTTGTGATTACTTTGTTTTCTAGTGGCTTGTTAATTGTTTTCTATCCTTTTACTTTAAGCTGTGTCTATCCTGAACTTTTAAGCATGTTTCCTGCAGGCAGCAGATTTCTGGGTTTTGTTTCTTGATCCAACCTGTTACTCTGTGCATTTTGATTGAGAGTTTAATTCATTGACATTTAAGGAAACTATTGACAGAAAGAGCTGTTGTGACATTATGTTGTGTAGGGTCACTGTTACAATTGGGGAATTTGGTTTGTGTAATTTCTCTTTGAGTAATTTTTTAGTGTCAGTTTGGGGGTTCCTAGGTCCTACCTAGGTCACTGTTCCAGAGACAGTTGTAAAATCACCCCACATACCATATCTCCAACCCCAGGTAAATGAATCTGAATCAGGGTTATGTATGAAATAATCCAAACCAGGCTGAGGTGTAGTCTGGCTGTCTTCTACCTAGTATGGAGAGCAACTTTGTGAGTACTTTGTATATATTAGATATACAAACCTTTATCTGATGTGTTGAGTGCAAATTTTTTTTCATTCTGGGGCCAGAGTGGTGACGCAAGCAGTAAGGCATCTACCTTGCCCGTGCTAGCCTAGGATGTACTGTGGTTTGATCCCCTGGCATCCCATATGGTTCCCCAAGCCAGGAGCGATTTCTGAGCACATAGCTAGGAGTAACTTTTAAGTGTCACTGAGTATGGCCCAAAAAACAAAACAAAAAAAAAACAACAAAAAACAAACAAACAAAAAAAAACTTTTCCCCATTCAGTTAGCTGTTCTCTAATTTTAGCCCATGTTTCTTTTGCTATACGGAAGGGTTTTAGTTTGACATAGTCCCCCACTTATTTAGATTTGATGCTATATCTTTTGCCTATCATCAAAGACTTCTTTGAGGTCAAAGTCTTGCAGTATTGTGCCTATATTTTCCTCAATACATTTTATTGATTTGACCTAATCTCAAGGTCTTTAATTTATTTTGAATTGACTTTGTGTAAGATGTGAGATATGGATTGATATTTAGCTTTTTGAATGTGGTTATCCAAATGTTCTAATACCATTTGTTGAAAAGACTGTCTTTATTCAAGTTTGTTTATTTCAAGTTCTTAACTCCTTTGTCAAAGACTAATTGGCCATATACTTGGGGATTTGTCACTGGATATTATATTCTGACCCACTGGTCTGAAAGTCTGTCTTTGTTCTGATACCATGCTGTTTTGATCACTGATTTTGTAATAGATCTTCTATTCCAGTTTCTTGTTTTTCAATATGGAGTTAGCTATCCTAGGTCTTTTATGGTTCCACACATTTTGTAATTGATTGTTCTAAATCCTTGAAGAATGTTGTCTGAATTTTGGGGGCTAGAGAGTTAGTAAAGTAGTAGGGAGTTTGCCTTGCATGCACTGACCCAGGACTGACAGTGGTTCAATTCCCGGAATCCCATATGGTCCCCCAGCCTGCCAGGAGCAATTTCTGAGTGCAAAACCAGGAGTAACCTCTGAATGCTGCTGGGTGTGGCCCAAAAACTAAAACCAAACCAAAACAAAACAAAACAAAACAAAAAGAATGTTGTCTAAATGTTAATAGGGATTGCATCGAATCTATATAGTAGTTTAGGTAAGATGGTCATTTTTGATAATATTGATTCTTCCAATCCATGAGCATGGTATGTTTTTCCATGTCCTTTGGTCTTCTTTAATTTATTTCTTAAGTGTTTTGAAGTTTTCATGGTATTGGTTTCTCACCTATCTTGTTAGGTTGATTCATTGGTACTTGATAGTTTTGGATACTATTTTAAATGGGATAGACTCTTTGATCTGTTTCTCCTTTGATTCCTTATTTATATAAAAAATGCAACTGTCTTTGTGTATTGACTTTATAACTAGCTACTTTGTGGTATTGGTTTATTGTTTCTAGGACCTTTTCTGTGGACTCTGATATATATCAGCATGTCAAATGCAAATAGAGATATTTTTTTTTCTATTTGGATCCCTTTGATTTTCTTCTCTTGTCTGATTGCTATTGCTAGGACTTGTAATACTATGTTGAATAAGAGTGGAGACAATGGACATCCTATCTTAGTGTCTGACTTTAGTGAAAACGTTTTTAGTTTTTTTACCCATTAAGAATAATGTTGGTTTTGAGCTTTTTATAGATAGCTGTTACTATCTTGAGGAAGATTCCTTCCACACCTATTTTGTGAAGCTGTTTTTATTGTTACTCTCTCTGAACTTTATAAGCCAGACAATATTTTATAACCTATAATTTAATTGCATCCTTTCAGCATAACTGTGAATTATGAAGAATCATTTCCTTTTACAAAGTAGAGTCAGAAAGAAATTGGCTCAAGGAATCTAGTTATACAGGACAGAGGTAGGTTTTGTTTCCTCTTTCATTTAGTTCCTGTGCCCTCTTTCAATTAGTTCCTCTCTCCTCTCTGTCCTCTGCTTTTTCCTTTATAACTTCTCACTTTCCAGTTTATTCTAGGGTGAAAGTCAGGAACACTATTCATATGAGAAAATGCTTTGAAAACAATAAAAAAAAAACAAAAGCATATTAGGTTTAATATTTTAACTACTCTTCCTCTAAATAAACTTTAGGTCATTTTATCAGATTTGCCCTTTCCTTTTGAGATGGAAGCTGGTTTTTGTTTTGTTTTGTTTTGTTTTGGGACCATGCTTGGTTGTGCTCAGTGTTTACTCCTGGGTCTATGCATAGGGATCAATCCTGGCAGTGCTTACCCAAATATGGTTGATTTGGGTACAAGGAATCAAACTGGATCAATTATATGCAAGACAACCAACCTACCCACTGTTCTATCACTTCAGCTCCCTGGAATTTGTTTTATATACATATAAGTGCTTATATATATAATATATATATATATATATAAAATCACCATGAAATACAGAGTTACAAAGTTATTCATTATTAAGTTTCAAGCATACAATGTTCCAACACCAATCCTTTCATATTAGATAAACTATGAATAGAAGCTATTTTGTGCTTTCTAGATGCCTCTTGCAATGAAGAACATCTATTTACTTCCCTTGGAGTGCTGTGGTTAGAATGCTTAGAGCTAGCAGCCTTCTAATTGCTTAGCTGAAGAGTTTTCTTTCCCCAAACTCATTCCAATTCTGAGGCAATGCTCATGGAGTGGCCAAAAATGATAGTGATGTATCAACTTAGCAAACTTTGCCTGACTTGGGTTGACTAAGAAAGTTCTATTTCTAATTCCAAAACTTTGATAGAATCTGCATGCTCCATTGAAGATATGACCTCTGGTAATACCATTTTTGATCATTCAACATTTCCCAAGGCCCCCGTTCTTCTAAGACCCTCCTGCATATTCAGGACTATCCCACTTCTCAGGGACTCAGTCTGTGTCATATTGTATTATAGACTCCAAATAATATCCTTAGATTTTTTTGATTCCTTTGTTCTTTAGTCATCAAAATTGAGTCATGTTAAGTTCAGAAAAGGTGCTGATTCAGGGTTCAAAGGAGAAAAAAATGTACAGTGAATATCTAAGATATTGATGCTATAGTTTATACAGATAGTATTTAAAATTTTGCAAGTACCATTTATAAGAATTTGGAAATATCAACTATAATATCAACAATTCTAAGAATAATCCCTGAGTTTATTATTACTACTACTACAGATTGTATTCTATAGATGATTAAACTAAGACACCTGATGTGCAGAAAGTCTGCTCCAGGATATGTATTTTACCAGAGATCTGCGATTTGATCCCTAAGTATCTGCCCCTAAACTTCACTGTTTCATCTGCAACCTAACTGCTCCTTGCATCCTTGTACATACAATCCTCCATTTGCAAATATATTAACAAATTCATTCTATTTAAAATATAAAATAACTAAGTAAAGGGAAACAGAATGGCAGTTCTTTTATTCTTGGTGACCAGAATCATTGCACATCTCCAGTGATGAAAGGCCAGCTTGGTGTGCCATGAGGGCATCCCTAACCATTCCAGGAAGGGAGTTGCACATTTCCCCCACCCATTCAGATGATTTGAGATCACAAGAAAGTCTGGGGACCACAAACATAGGTGGCATTCTCATATACACAGGAACATTATATATAAAAAAAAAAAGACCAAGCAAAGCACCTGGCATGGGAACTGATCTGGCAGTCACCGCCCTGGCAAGAAAAGGAGCCAGGACTGTCCTCTGTCTCAGGATCCTTCTATGGACCACTGTGAGACTCTTTTAACTGGACTTCCTGAGGTTGAGCCAGTAATCAGCCCCTAACTCAGGGGGGACCACAGACCTCACACATGCATCTAATGATTCCTTAGGAAGTGGGGACTGACAAATCTACCACCAATGGAAAGAGGAGGGGGAGAACCCTTTAGGAGAGGGTCTGCAGAGTCAGCTCCCTCCAAGCATTGTCCTTCTCTTCCTCTGACAGAATGCCAGGAACCCCACAAAAAAGGAACACATTTGTCTCCCTTTCAGCACAATGCCTTGCAACTGGCCTTTCTGTATGCCTTGCTCAGAGCCACAGGATACAGTCTTTGCCAGGAGAGAAGGGAAGGAGAACAGGAAGAAGAATGACAGCACCCCAGCCTGAACTGCAGCCTTGAAAACTCTGAAATCAAAATTGGGGCATGTTTGAATCCCACATGGGCAGGACAGAGGAGTTTTCCTGAATCAGATGTCCATGCTGGGCAAATGTCATGGGCAGAGCTCTCATTTCTGAAAACTTTCACCTCTCTTCAATTCATATCGTAATTGAGTCTTCTTTGCACATGGAGAAATGGGCAAATAAATGGGGTCAATTCAAAATAAAACCTTTTCTATCAAAGAAGAATGTATGCACTGGGATCAATAATTTCTTTTTCTTTTCTTCCTTTAAAGTTCTTTTGGAATTGAGATTTTTCAGGACACAATCCAAATATACAGTATCTGGAAAGCTGTATGTTTTGGGAATAGAGAAGGGGCAGGAAGAATGGGAACTGGGGAGGAAGGGGGAGAAGATGGTGTTGAGGCTGTGACCATAGCAGAGATGAAGAGAAAAGTGGCTTGCATTTGAATTGCTGCCACAGGGACACTAGTTACTGTCAAAACTGAACATATACTTTATAGCCAATGTTTACTAAAATTTACAAGTCAAATACCAAGATTAGGGATGGGTTGCACTTATCTAGTCCAGAAACTTGAAATTTTGTGAATGATGGTACATGCAGATAGAGGACAATGAAAGGAATTGGAATTTATGTTTCCCTAAGAAAAAAATGTGTGGGCAATGCTAGGGAAGAGAAATCCACCCCATTATTCAGCACCCAAAAGAAGGATATAACTGAGAGTGAGTCTAAGCATTTCTTTCTCCATGGGGCTTATTGCTGAAGAAAGTTTGACTCATTTTATATTCTAGTCTTATTTCTAAGATACTTCTGATGCAAAAAAAAAAAAAAAAAACCCACCCCACATCATTGTCGATTAAAACCTGGGCCCGGGATATGAACTCTGTTTCCTGTCAAAGAAATCACATTATTAATTTTTTTAAACTCAACTATTTGGATTTCAGCAGAGACATGTTTTAGTGATTAGCTTGCACTCTTGCTCTCTCCCTCTTGTTTTCAATCTGAATTGGTATGTAGAGATATGATGGCAAAGAAAGCCTGAAGAAATTTTTATGGTGGGCTCTGGGGTGAGAAGGTGATGGAGCTGATTCGCAGGTTTCCTGATGAAGCACCCAACCTGCTTAAAATCAGTAGAAATTGGCAGATAAAAATGCCATCTAGATAGAGTCATCCTGGCAGTGACTGCCCTACTCTTTCAGCAACCCAGAGAGGCCTTTGGGAAAGACTTTTTATAAGAGATAAGACAGGAGAGAACACCTTCATTTGTGATGTGTGCTCTGTGAAGCACTTAACATACAATTTCTCTTAGTATTTATGACATTAAAATCAAAGGTTATGTAACTGTTCACCATGGTGAAAACTAAAACTCCAAGCATGGAGGGTGAGAGTCTCCCAAGAACAGAGAACCAATCAAGAGCAAGATGAGGGTTCTCCCCAAGGTCAGCCTCATGCCAAGCATATGTTCTCCAACTCTTCCACTTTTCACCCTTTTGTACCTTTGATGTAACTAGGATGAGTGGCATATTGGATGAAACTGACCCAAGCATGAACCCCTGTCCTTTTAAAGAAGAGGTGTCTTTTCTCAAGTCAACAAAGAGACCCTTTGACCTTCAATAAGTCTTTAACACATATAATTTGCCTTCTTTTTCAGAGTATCTTAGGAGTGTATTTCAATAGCATAGGCAGCAGGGGTGGGAGAGATTTGATTTTTCAGAGAGACATGGATTTGCTAGCCAAAATGGTGTTCCTGAACTCTCAGTCGTGACATAACAACATAGCCAGGGGCTCCCTAAAATAAGAGAGCAAATCCTTCATTTTGTCCTGGCATTCAGTGTCCCATTCATCAATGACCCTACCTTTCTGTTCCCTTTTCTCTTTCCTTTAGTAAAGAACAATCTCATCAAAAATAAGTGCATTAGAGAATTTGTTTTCTGATAAAAGAAAAAATGCTTGAAGCCAGAGCAATAACACAGTGGATAGGGCATTTGTCTTGCATGTGGCCAACCCAGGATCTTTCCCCAGCATCCTATATGGTCCCCTGAGCCTGCCAGTAGTCATTTCTGAGTGCAGAGCCAGGAGTAGCCCCTGAGTGCCACCGGGTGTGGCCTAAAATCCCCCCAAAATATCTCTGAATTAAACCAGTTATATCTAATATGATAGCTGCTTCATTTGTTGATAATTTGCTTTGTTTTGTTTTGGAGCCACTACCAGCAGTGCTCAGGTATTACTCTTGACTCTATACTTAGGAATTATTCCTGGCAAGCCAAGGGCCCCATATGGAAAGGGATCAAGCCTGGGTCGACAGCATGTAAGGAAAATTCCCTACCCACTGTGCTATCACTCTGGCCCCTCACATGTGGTTATTCAAATTAAACATTTTCTCACTCACACATGTGCTCACTAATTAAATGCGACCTCTGGTCACCAGAATGGTTCACACAATGATAGGATGGCTTATCTGCTGGAAAAGTTCTACTGATCATCCTGTTTAGAGATTTTCTATTCTCCTGGGCATTTGCTAACCCACAGTAATCAATAAATGTTCTCTAACTTGAATTCTACCTCTTCATTTAGTAGTAAAGAGAAATGACAGAAGAAATATAGAGTCCCCTTCCAATTCTGCTGTCTACTAAGGGGTCATGTTAAGTCACTTCTCTCTCTTATTTTCCTCATCAACATATTTAAACAGAAGAATAACAGTTTCTAATATTAGTCTAGATCAGTGTTTCTCATTCTATTTCTGATTGCAGCCCTCTTCCTTTCTGTGCCTCCACTATACCTACAAACGACTGGCTGGTCCCTGAGTCTCCATACTATCACTCTGATTTTATAATTTTTTTTACCTGTGGTTCCCATCTACCCAAGAATCCAATGGGGCTATAAGGACCCCAGCTGAGAAACACTGATCAAGTTGTTTTCCACTTCAGGTTTTTTTTGCCAGCTTGCCAGCTCTTCATCTTGGTCCTATTGGGACTATCTCAAATTTAAAACTACAAGTTTCAGGTCACCAGAATCTTTTCAATCCCAGACCAACCATGTTATTTTATAAAATAGCATTATCTTGTATGATTATTATATTTTATTATTAATTCTAATCATTATTATTATATTGTACAATTATTATTATATTGTACAATTACCATATTATTATCTTGTACAAACTTGAGTGCAGGGTTAAGATGAGAAGTTAAGAGCTCAGGCTTTGGAATGCCACCAACCGGAAACTGATGCTCTCCATTTCTGGATGAACATGGGCAAATTATTTCATTCCTCTGAGATTCACTTTCCCTATCTTCAAGACAAGACTGCTGATAATTATCTTTTTGTGTATATGGTATTGGGAACATTATCAGGGCAAAACTCTGTATCGTGCCAAACACCCAAAGCAATAGCAAAACTACACAGTGCCAAACATTCAGTGCAAAGTTAATGATGGTTAATTTGGTGGACAGAGAAAGGCGAGGGAGTGATTCTGTTTTTAGGCAGATGGTGACTTTAACACCATTGCTTTGCCTGAAATATCTGCTCAAAGGAAAAAAACCTGCCCATGAGCTATAAGCTCCCTCTTTATTCCAAACTCCCACAACCCTTGCCCCCCGACTCCTTGCTTATAACTAACAGTTCAAACTGGTTAAAGAGCACATTTCAACTCACAGTGCCCTGCTGGGATAGAGTCGCTCTTGCAGCAGCACATTTATTGAAACACATACGGCATCATTCTGGTTGCCAAAGTAGGCATTTGGCAGAGTCCTAGGAAGAAGGGAAGAGCGAGAGTGAAATAAAAATGTCCTATATTGCTGAGACAGCACTGTATTTAGACAATTAAATTTGGAAAAGCAAGACAGTTCCTGTAACTACCTCCCACACCCCCCCTACTCCAAGAACAAAAGGTTTTGTTGAAAGTATTCATATGGATATTAATACCGACACATTAATGAGCCCTTCAGTAAACTCATCAGCAGTAATTACACCCAGCCCTGATATCCCCCCACCCCCGGGAAGGTACAGACCCACGCCTCCGAAAATTAGTCACTTGTAAGTTAACCCCACAGTCACGTTAAGCTGCCTACACTTGATGGCTGATTCACAGATTCGCTGACACCCCTGTGGTTAAGGGGGCCAGATCACGCCAGGAAGTCTGCTGCGAGGGAAAAGTTCACCTTCACAAAAGACCTTTTGCATGGCAAAAACAGAGGTTGGAGGCAACCAAGGGCAGAACTTTGTGGCTGGGATGATAAAGACTGTGGTCCCAGCCCTTACAGTTCCAGGAGACCATGTGTATGTGCCAGGTAGGGCACCTGTCTCACCTAAATTGTGGGGAGGGTGATTCTGACAGTCCTTAACAGAGAGGAAAATGGAGGCACCATTTATTTTCAAGAGCTTGATTTGAATCTCACTGCTAAAATGATCAGGCTCAAGTTTGAAAGGCAAAAACCATAATCACTGTGCTATTTCTCTGACCCTCAAAAGAGACTACAACCCAGTGTCTAGATTTGAACGAAATTGGTGAAATTTGAATTTCACCAATAAAATGTGAAGAAAAAAAATTGGGGTACTTTGAGATATTTTAGAGCTTATTTGTTCTTGAATTTTTCCTTGACCCTGAACAGTTAAACACATACATACATACACACACACACACACACACACACACACACACACGTACGTACGTACGTAAATAAAAGACCATTCTCTCTTTCCCTTCTCTTATAAACTATCCACACCTTCCGGGTTCACAGACTAGGTCAGACAATGCACAGGATCCAACTGCTTGGGATTCAATATTGTGGTTTGGCTCTTTTCTGTTATGTTTTTCCTACTTGGATATTTAGAAAAATAAGATAGTTTGGGAGGGTCCAATAGGTTGATCTAATAAGAGAGAATGAGAGAATGAAAACAGGCAAATACGAGTGAAGAGGATAAGAGGGTGGAGAGAAGAGAAAGAAAAGGTAGGTGAATAAGAAAAAAAAGAGAAAGAAAGAAAGAAAGAAAGAAAGAAAGAAAGAAAGAAAGAAAGAAAGAAAGAAAGGAAGGAAGGAAGGAAGGAAGGAAGGAAGGAAGGAAGGAAGGAAGGAAGGAAGGAAGGAAGGAAGGAAGGAAGGAAGGAAGAAAAAGGAAATGAAGGAGCTCGAGCTTTGAAGACATCTGGAGTTGAATTTGAATCATTGCTCTTATTGAGTGTGTAATTTTGAGAAAGATCCCTCTCTGTGACTCAGTTTCCCTATCTGTAAAATGAGGGGATACTACTATTTGAGGGAACTGTTGTAAGAACTAAAAAGAATATTGTCTGTGCATTTCCTGCCTCCCAATAAGCACTCTATAGACCCCTTCCTTCCTTTCATTTTTAATTTCTTTCCTCTTTTCCAAACTCCTTTTCCAAATATCATATACACTTCAGGTATAGTCCCAAGCATCCTGACAGATGTTGCCACTTTAATCTTTGAAACAAACCATAATAAAATTAAATTATATATTCAATTTATTTTATACTCATGAGATTCAGATATCAGCTAGGCTCACCCTAAAAATGATTGTCCTGGCTAGAAATCAAATGCAGATCTGTCCTTTTCCAGTACTGGGGAAAGAAATAACTTGGGAGGAGAGGAGCATATGACCGGACTGGGCTTTTACAGTTCTCTTCTTTAGTTGCTCCACTGGGGTGGATGTTGAGAAATTTATCCAAATTATGTTAATGAGCAATTGAGTGCTGGCAGTTCTCTGAGGGAAGATAGTGAACAAAAAACTCTGGTTGGGGCTGGCAGCCAGGAACTATGATCATTATCTCAGCTGATACCACGAGGCACTTTCTGCTCAAATAATTAACTCAATTGCCTCCTCTGTGAGTGAAATGGGGCTAATAAAACTTAACCACCTAGACTGTGGGAAAAAAAAGAAGTCTCTGTTCCTGGACAAAGTGCTTTCAAGATCATCTGGTATGGACTGGTATCTTTGCAAAGCTATGGTGAGTACTGGCTGGGCCCAGAGAGAACCTCAAGTCAGTCTTGCCAAAGCTTTGATGTTGGTTCAACAGAAAGGGGTGTGAATCCAAGATCCAAGGCTAATGAGCTTGGGTGTTGGGTAGCACATAACCTGGAAGAATCTTGGTTCTTTCAGAAAAATAAATGAAGTTAAGAAAATTTACTTTCCAACAAGTGTGTTGAATAGACACTAAAATACTCAATATAGGTCTCTGGACAAAGGGAAATAGTTGAGGCTCCTTCTACAAAGCAGCTTTCTTTGGGAAAAATGAAGGAAAAGAGAGAACTGAAGTTCCTACAGACAGGGATGCCATTTGCATTTCCTCTTTTGGGAAGTGTTTTCTAAGATCCACACATTTGAATAAGCAGATCATTATTCCTGATGCTGTGGTTATAAGAATTTCATTTGGTCTTTTCCTTGTACTTATAGTCCTATTTCAATAGAACTATGTGTAGTGTTGTTGTTGTTGTTGTTGTTGTTTTTTCTTTCTCACTATTATCCCCTTCCCCTGCCACAGGCTGTACCGGGCACTGTGCAAAATGCCCTTTTGAGTTATCTCACCAATAAGAGAGTTGATTCTTAGATCTCTAACAACTCGGGGGAATTGGGATACTTTTACAGTGAGGCAATGTAGCAAAAAAGATAAAAAACAAAGCAAAAAGAACAGGATGTAAGTTGTAAGGTAATTTGCAGCTAAAGAGAAAGAGTTAAGTCTCCAACATGGGTCTGTCCAATTATAGCATGTTTGGGGAGAGGGATCTAGAAGTCTTTCTTAGATCATCCTGCCAACATCCAGTTCCCCAGACTTGGCAGCTTTTACTGGTGCCAGATGTCCTAGCACTTCAACCCTTCCACATTTGTCCATTCAGAAATTAGTGGTTACCTTGCCCAATGCAGCAGTATGTTTGCCATACAGTAAGATTCAAGTTGCAAACTGTAATAGCCTACCCACTCACTGAGTGTGTGATTCCTTCTTTACTTTGTCAACCCAGGACTTCCTTACACAAAGCACTGCCTGGCTTTTGTTATGTAACTTCAATGTTCATTGGCTGGCCTCATCTCGTTTTCTATTTTACCAAGATTCTCAACATGGAGTTGTTACTCTCAACTAGTCTTGAATATCTGATGTCTGAACATAGTGTTCTCCATGTCTTGCCATTGCAGGGTCTTCTGTCAGGAAGGTCCTCTCTATGGAAGACCTCCTTTCTGATTTTAGATGTAAACACTATTGCAGCAAAGCCTTTTCTAGGATCTTCCTCTATCCACCACACATCTCCCTGCCTCCCAACAAAGTTAAGCAGAATCTCCTAGATCTACTCAGGGACATCTGGAGTATAGGAAAGAGGTCAGATCTAAGCAGCACTCTCCACACTGCCATGTATTTTTTCTATTAGACTTAAAGTTCCTGAAAGAGATGATGAAAGCAGTTGACTGACTTAACAGTTAAGCTCTGCCCAGCCACTAAAATCCAGTGTTCCATTTTCGATGAAATGTCCTAGTTCTGCTGCTTTGCTTCTCAGGGCAACCTTTCAGAGGTAAGGGATTATTACTGCTCCTTTCTTGAAGTTAAGATCATTGACATATATGGAGGCAAAGTGAGCTTCTAAGGTCATTAAACATATGAAAGAAAGATATGGGTCTAGAATTTCTTCCTTCTACAGTTTAGAGTCAATGTGGTCAGTCAGACTCACATCTGGATGTGAGTCTCATTCTCCCACACTCTCTCCAGAGCCCTGACAATATGCGTTTCAGCTACCCTTTCTTTCCTCCTATGAAATTGTGATGATGTAATCTACCCACTGGCCTTATCCCTCTCTCTTCTTCCCCAAATCCCAAGAAAAGGTGACCTAAAGGATTGTCATTCAAACATCCAGAAACCTGCAGTTCCAGTATCACCTGGAACTTGTTAGAAAGGAAGACCCTTTGACCTAAGGAATCAGAAACTACATTTTATAATGTGTACACATAGCAGCTTGAGGCACAAGAAAGGAGGGATGTGAGTGTGATTGGTAAACTGTCAATTCCGTTGCCCAGTGTTTATACCAATGTGATTGGAGAAGCCATTCTTGCCTCTACACTCTTTTCACTCATGCAGTGTTGGTTAGCCACTTGCTCATTTAAGAGGCAAACAAGAACATGATGCAAGAGAGGCATTTCCCTGATTAACTTCTTTCTTGGGAAACATACTTCCATGTTTAATAATGTTAAATTAATTAAGCAAAAAGGCCATTAGACTGAGGTGGTTTTAATGCTTTGGCAGCTTATGTAAGCAAACCAAATCCTAAGCCTGAAAGTGCCCCAAGGCAAAGAAGAAACTGAAATCTAAAGACAACCAAGCACAAACAGCCAGCTTAAGCTATCACTGATCAAACCCTTTTTATGTCTTCCTTCAGTTTCTTTATAGAAGTCTTGATCCTGGTCCTGTTGATAGAGCCTCCAAATATTTACTGGCTTGACATTGCCCAATTGCAATTGTATTGATGTTTGTTCAAATATATTCTTAAGCATCTATGTCTCAGTTTAATCTTTTAGAAACAATATCTTGCAGTATTGTGGCACATTGCTCCGTTGATGAACCAATAGTACACTAATGTTAGCCAAATACATAGTTTGCATAAGGGTTGAGTACTTGTACATGCTGTACGTTTTCATGAAAGCATTTAAATATTAGTCATTACAGCCTCATATAGAAGCAGGCCACTGTCTAATAAAGCTCTGGACTTTCCCAGTTTTCCTCCTCCAAATCTCTGGCTAGCACTGATATTTAAATGTCAAATACCTATTGATATTGATATTATCAAATAACTTTATAACTTGCTAGAAAATTGGTTTCAAAAGTTTTTAGGACAAGAATGATTTCCCAATAAATAATACTGATACAGAGGTTAGATGATTTGTTCAGATTTGTAAGAACTGGGATTCCAACCTAAAGCTATCTCAGTCTCTCCTTTTTTCCTTTCAGCACGACCTAGGAGAAGACAGAGAATTATACTTTAATGTAAGAGAATTCCAGAAGTCTTGGTAACTTTTCCCCTATGGAGTCTGTGTGTGTGTGTGTGTGTGTGTGTGTGTGTGTGTGTGTGTGGTTGTGTGTGTCTGGGAATTATTGTGTGTGTGTCTGGGAATTATTGTGTGTGTGTCTGGGAATGTGTGCGTGTGCGTGTGTGTGTGTGTGTGTGTGTGTGTGTGTGTGTGTGTGTCTGGAAATTACTGGTCCAGTTGAATTTCTGAAGCATTCACAGAAAGCACTTCAGTGGGACCTGTAGGTTAATTTCCAGACTGATATCCCCAGTCTGTCTGCCTCTTCCTGGAGAGATTAGCTGCCTCTGTACTTCATTTTAGTCAATAATAGTTTAAATTGGGAACTTAGAAATGCTAACAACTTTGACAGGTATTTCTGGTTACTCCTTCATCAACTTCTAATGTGGATAAATGAACTGAAGCCTTGGAGAGGTAGCTAATAGCTCCAGCTGGCTAGAGTTATAGGCTAACTAGGACAATGCCTCTGGACTTGGGAATAGGAAGACTATGAGGTGAGAAAGCGAATATGAAGGAAATCATTTAAAGGAATGTATCTAAAAGGAATGCTAAGGAATTCAAGGCAACTTCAAGGTGACAAGGGAGAAGAAAAAAAATCATTGTTAAATGAATTAATCATCTCAAAATGTAAAAACTGTGAGATATTTTATATTAACAGATAGCTGCCTTAAACTGTATGCTTTACTCTACATTTAGTATTCGACAGTCCCTCCCAGTGACCATTTTTAAGGAGAGGTTTGCTATAGCTACTTCAAGATTCACACCAGTTTATAATGACCCTAATTTGCAAGTACATAGCTCTGTTTACCTAATTATATAGCTTATTTAGTTTTCACAAAGTTGAATTGAGATTTCATTGATATATAATAATCATATATAGTTTGGTGTGCAAAATGAGTTTTTATATATGTATGTATATGAAACTATCAGTTCAGTTATATTTATTACCTCTACATAATACATAGTTAATATTTGTTTTTGTGAGATTTATTCTAAGATCTAATCCCTTAGTATATTTTAAAAATATGCTACATTTTGTTTCTGATTGTCTCAATGGAGTAATTAGATCTCTAGAACTGACTAAACTGAAATTTTGTATTCTTTGATGGGTATTTTTTTCTCATTTTTTTCTACTATTATTTCCTGGCACCACCATTTTATTTGCTTTTTTAGATTCTACACATAAGATCAGGTATGTTACTCTATCTTATTTCACTCAACATAAGGTCCTCTAGATCCATCAACATTATCACAATATTTTCTTCTAAGTTAAGACTGAATAATATTCCATTGCTTATCTTTCTGTGTATATATATATGTATATAAAATTTTCTACTTTTATAGCATGATACTTTGTGTTTTTATTATAGGAATTTATTTAAGCACTGTGATTACAGAAATGTTCGTAGTTGGGTTCAGTCATAGAATGTACACCACCCTTCACTAGTGCAACTTTCCGGCCACCAGTGTTCCCTATTTTCCTCCCAACCCCACAACCCCTGCCTGTCTTCTTGGACAGGCATTCTCTCTCTCTCTCTCTCTCTCTCTCTCTCTCTCTCTCTCTCTCACACACACACACACACACACACACACACGCACATATCACATTTTCTTTATCCAATGAAAGACATGTGTTTTTCTCTCTTGTTTAATACAAATGCACATGGGCATGCAGAAAGCTTTATTTGGTCCTTACTTTCAATTTATTTGTACTTAGAAAAGAATTGCTTGATGATAGCTGGGGGTCTAAGTTCAATTTTTTGCAAGCAGCTATCCAATTGTGCCAACACCACTTGTTGAAGAGGCTTTCTTTGCTCCATTTAGGATTTCTTGCTCCTTTATCAAAAATTAGGTGATTGTATGTCCGGGGAACATTTTCTGAGTATTCAAGCCTATTCCACTGATCGGAGGGCCTGTCCTTATTCCAATACCATGCTGTTTTGATAACTATTGCTTTGTAGTACAGTTTAAAGTTGGGGAAAGTAATTCCTCCCATATTCTTTTTCCCAATGATTGCTTTGGCTATTCGAGGGTGTTTATTGTTCCAAATGAATTTCAAAAGTGTCTGATCCACTTCTTTGAAGAATGTCATGGGTATCTTTAGAGGGATAGCATTAAATCTGTATAATGCCTTGGGGAGTATTGCCATTTTGATGATGTTAATCCTGCCAATCCACGAGCAGGGTATGTGTTTCCATTTCCGCGTGTCCTCTCTTATTTCTTGGAGCAGAGTTTTATAGTTTTCTCTGTATAGGTCCTTCACATTTTTAGTCAAGTTGATTCCAAGATATTTGAGTTTGTGTGGCACTATTGTGAATGGGGTTGTTTTCTTAATGTCCATTTCTTCTTTATTACTGTTGGTGTATAGAAAGGCCATTGATTTTTGTGTGTTAATTTTGTAGCCTGCCACCTTGCTATATGAGTCTATTGTTTCTAGAAGCTTTTTGGTAGAGTCTTTAGGGTTTTCTAAGTAGAGTATCATGTCATCTGCAAACAGTGAGAGCTTGACTTCTTCCTTTCCTATCTGGATTCCCTTGATATCTTTTTCTTGCCTAATCGCTATAGCAAGTACTTCCAGTGCTATGTTGAATAGGAGTGGTGAGAGAGGACAGCCTTGTCTTGTACCAGAATTTAGAGGGAAGGCTTTTAGTTTTTCTCCGTTGAGGATAATATTTGCCGTTGGCTGTTGGTAGATGGCTTCTACTAGATTGATAAAGGTTCCTTCCATTCCCATCTTGCTGAGAGTTTTGATCAAGAATGGGTGTTGGACCTTATCAAATGCTTTCTCTGCATCTATTGATATGATCATGTGGTTTTTATTTTTCTTGTTATTGATGTTGTCCAAATGGATTAAAGACCTCGATATCAGCCCCAAAACCATAAGATATATAGAACAGCACATAGGCAAGACACTCCAGGACATTACAGGCATCTTCAAGGAGGAAACTGCACTCTCCAAGCAAGTGAAAGCAGAGATTAACAGATGGGAATATATTAAGCTGAGAAGCTTCTGCACCTCAAAGGAAATAGTGCCCAGGATACAAGAGCCACCCACTGAGTGGGAGAAACTATTCACCCAATACCCATCAGATAAGGGGCTAATCTCCAAAATATACAAGGCACTGACAGAACTTTACAAGAAAAAACATCTAATCCCATCAAAAAATGGGGAGAAGAAATGAACAGACACTTTGACAAAAAAGAAATACAAATGGCCAAAAGACACATGAAAAAGTGCTCCACATCACTAATCATCAGGGAGATGCAAATCAAAACAACGATGAGATAGCACCTCACACCACAGAGAATGGCACACATCACAAAGAATGAGAATAAACAGTGTTGGTGGGGATGTGGAGAGAAAGGAACTCTTATCCACTGCTGGTGGGAATGCCGTCTAGTTCAACCTTTATGGAAAGCGATATGGAGATTCCTCCAAAAACTTGAAATCGAGCTCCCATATGATCCAGCTATACCACTCCTAGGAATATACCCTAAGAACACAAAAATACAGTACAAAAACCCCTTCCTTACACCCATATTCATTGCAGCACTATTTACCATAGCAAGACTCTGGAAACAACCAAGATGCCCTTCAACAGATGAATGGCTAAAGAAACTGTGGTACATATACACAATGGAATATTATGCAGCTGTCAGGAGAGATGAAGTCATGAAATTTTCCTATACATGGATGTACACGGAATCTATTATGCTGAGTGAAATAAGTCAGAGAGAGAGATAAAAACGCAGAATGGTCTCACTCATCTATGGGTTTTAAGAAAAATGAAAGACATTCTTGCAATAATAATTTTCAGACACTAAAGAGAAAAGAGCTGGAAGTTCCAGCTCACCTCAGGAAGCTCACCACAAAGAGTGATGAGTTTAGTTAGAGAAATAACTACATTCTGAACTTTCCTAATAATGAGAATATATGAGGGAAATGGAGATCCTGTTTAGAGTATAGGCAGGGGTTAGGTGGGGAGGAGGGAGACTTGGGACATTGGTGGTGGGAATGTTGCACTGGTGATGGGTGGCGTTCTTTACATGACTGAAACCCAAACACAATCATGTATGTAATCAAGGTGTTTAAATAAAAAAAAAGAAAAGAATTGCTGTACTCTCTAGGAATTTTATTTTTACTTTCTTTCAGGAACACTATGTATTGGCTGTATTAATTCATATTTCCAACAAGAAAGTCTCAGGGTTCTGTTTTTTTTTTTATCTTGCAACATTTGCTCTCCTTTGTCTTTGTGATAATAGTAGTTCTACCAGATGAGAGGGACTATCTCACTGAAGTCTTAGTGTGCATTTCTTTAATGTCTAGATGCTGAGCCTCTTTTCTTGTACCTGTTGGTATTTAAATTTCTACTTGTAAGAAATTTCTGTTTACACACAAAAATCAATGGCTTTTCTATATACCAATAGTAATAAGGAAGAAAGGACATTAAGAAAACAACCCCATTCACAATAGTGCCACACAAACTCAAATATCTTGGAATCAACTTGACTAAAAATGTGAAGGACCTATACAAAGAAAACTATAAAACTCTGCTCCAAGAAATAAGAGAGGACACGTGGAAATGGAAGCACATACCCTGCTCATGCATTGGCAGGATTAACATCATTAAAATGGCAATACTCCCCAAAGCAATCTCTCTAAAGATTTAATGTGATCCCTCTAAAGATACCCATGACATTCTTCAAAGAAGTGGATCAGACACTTTTGAAATTCATTTTGAACAATAAACACCCTAGAATAGCTAAAGCCATCATTGGGGAAAAGAATATGGGAGGAATTACTTTCCCCAACTTTAAACTATACTACAAAGCAATACTTATCAAAACAGCATTGTATTGGAATAAGACAGGCCCTCAGATCAGTGGAATAGGCTTGAATACTCAGAGAATATTTCCCAGACAAACCACCTAATTTTTGATAAAGGAGCAAGAAATCCTAAATGGAGCAAAGAAAGCCTCTTCAACAAGTGGTGTTGGCACAACTGGCTAGCCACTTACAAAAAATTGAACTTAGACCTCCAGCTAACATCATGTATGAAGGTTAAATCCAAATGGATGAAAGACCTCAATATCAGACCTGAAACCATAAGATATATAGAACAACACGTAGGTAAAACACTCCAGGACATTGAGACTAAAGGCATCTTCAAAGAGGAAACTGCACTCTCCAAGCAAGTGAAAGCAGAGATCAACAAATGGGAATATATTAAACTGAGAAGCTTCTGCACCTCAAAAGAAATAGTGCCCAGGGTACAAGAGCCCCCCCACTGAGTGGGAGAAACTATTCACCCAATATCCATCAGATAAGGGGCTAATCTCCAAAATATACAAGGCACTGACAGAACTTTACAAGAAAAAAAACATCTAATCCCATCAAAAAAATGGGGAGAAGAAATGGACAGACACTTTGATAAAGAAGAAATACAAATGGCCAAAAGACACATGAAAAAATGCTCCACATCACTAATCATCAGGGAGATGCAAATCAAAACAACTATGAGGTACCACCTCACACCACAGAGATTGGCACACATCACAAAGAATGAGAACAAGCAGTGTTGGCGGGGATGTGGAGAGAAAGGAACACTTATCCACTGCTGGTGGGAATGCCATCTAGTTCAACCTTTATGGAAAGCAATATGGAGATTCCTCCAAAAACTGGAAATTGAGATCCCATATGACCCAGCTATACCACTCCTAGGAATATACCCTAGGAACACAAAAATACAATACAAAATCCCTTCCTTACACCTATATTCATTGCAGCACTATTTACCATAGCAAGACTCTGGAAACAGCCAAGATACTCTTCAACAGACGAATGGCTAAAGAAACTGTGGTACATATACACAATGGAATATTATGCAGCTGTCAGGAGAGATGAAGTCATGAAATTTTCCTATACATGGATGTACATGGAATCTATTATGCTGAGTGAAATAAGTCAGAGAGAGAGAGAGAAAGATGCAGAATGGTCTCACTCATCTATGGGTTTTAAGAAAAATGAAAGATTCTTGCAATAATAATTTTCAGACACAAAAGAGAAAAGAGCTGGAAGTTACAGCTCACCTCATGAAGCTCATCACAAACAGGGATGAGTTTAGTTAGAGAAATAACTACATTTTGAACTATCCTAATAATGAGAATGTACGAGGGAAATAGAAAGCCTGTCTAGAGTATAGGTGGGGGTTGGGTGGGGAGGAGGGAGATTTAGGACATTGGTGATGGGAATGTTGCACTAATGATGGGTGGTGTTCTTTACATGACTGAAACCCAAACACAATCACGTATGTAATAAAGTTGTTTAAATAAAATAAAAAATAAAAATAAAAACAGAAAAAAATAACCTGTAAAAAGAAAGATATAAGCTTATCATACCCTCTTTGTTCTATGGCATCTAAATTTAAGTAAACACCCACATGATTCTTATTTTATTCTTCTTGGTCTGATTAAGAATTTATGCCACTAATAATTACTATTCTTATGGCATACTTTATACAATTTAAGGTAGTCCACATAATTTTCAATTATTGATTTAATATCTTTTTCACTGTGAACTCCATGAGGATAGAAATTCTGTCAGGCTTATTAATCATGTCTCTTAGAACCCCTGGATCCAGTCTTCCTTGAATATTTGTTGAAGGAACATGTTAATTTCTGTAACATCCACTAATGAGTTTGGGAAATATTTCAGTTTCTTGAGGGCAAAGACCACATTTTGTTTGCTAGTCATAATGATGGGCCAGGCATGAGTACCCAGTAAGTTCATTTTTATTTTTAGAATTTAGTCATATCCAAGGTTATTTATTGACTATTTGGAGTCTTTGATTACAGTTTTCGAGCCTTTGATATAGATCTGGTATTGGATATCTTGGAGGCCAAAAGTTTGACTTAGTATGCATAACTGAGTATGTCAACCATACTTGTAGATAAACCTGGGTCAGATTTCCCAGGCTATAAACACCTTACATTACCTATATGCTCTTTAAAATGCTTCAATTCTAAATGAGGTTAATAATACCTTGCTCATAAAATAATAGTGTGAGCTTATGTGTTTAAATAAAATACTACAGTGAACACAAACAAGTGGAAGAATTTCAAAATAAGACAATTTATAACATTTTGCTTGAAACTATAAGAATGTGATAAATATCAGCACCTATCTCTCTACTAAATTTTACTTGAAACATGGTGCTACCTATATATTCTGTCACTTTCTCAAAATAGAATTTATTTGATCATATCCAGTGATTTAGTATCTTATTTTCTATCAACATCATTCAGATTTCAGGTTCACCACTTCATTTTGTTCACCTTTGTCTCAGGTATAACACTGATTCTTTTGTAAGGGGATGGTTAAATATTTATTTTTTTCAGTTGCCTTGTACATTTCTCAAAGTACAAATTTTAATCCTTTGTCATTTGTTGGATTGCTGATGGGACCTTGGGAAATAAATTGAGATCAAGAGTTCTTGCCTTATTCAATTACCTTATAAGCTGAAAGCCACATACCTCTTGGTATCACTATAAGTATCCGTGATAGTATTCAGTTGCAGATAATGTATTTCTGTTGCCTTGTTCCTCTGTCCCAACAGTTTTTTGCATTTTTGTTGAATAATAGTATACTGTTATTTGCAATGCCATTTTTTCCCTCCTAGAGAACTTTGCTCCTTCCATGTTTTGATCATGTAAGTGTTTGATTGTGTAGAAATTAAATTTTTCAATCTCCTCATAGTACAGATTGATTCTGTGGGTAGGTGATTGTAGAATAAAAGCCCTTGGATAGGCCTGGATGGTGGTGGATGGTGATGGAGGGATGAGAGGCCTTTCTCCTCCAGCCCCGGCCATGTGTCTGAAACCAGCCGGCAGGTCTGAGGCTTCAGGGTAGTGTTGAGGAAATCCACAGACAGGTTTCAGGAGATATCATTTTTATTCAGCCCTGGCCAACATGTGTGGCCTATTATAACCTTTTATGCTGGATCCTTATTCAGCCCTGCATTGTACCTTGTTTCTCAGCCATCTTTCCATCCTCCAAAATCTTCTAATCCCCTCTGCCCTTCAGGCCAAACTTTTTATTACCTCCCAAAGACCCCTCCCAGTAATGGGCACATCTTAGCAGGTAAGGTTACAGGAAGAATGGGGGATGGGGTAACATGTGATATCAATGAGAAATGTGCAAAATTATACCCAATGTTTTAAGTTATCCTTTAAAGGCCAACCCCTTAATTTCTCATTTTTTAATTCTGATATACTGGAATGTGGTCCATAGTGGTGGTGGTGAGAAATTATAACTATGGAATGAGGACACCTTCCAGGGGTGCTCAGAAGAAGTAGATTGATCCCTGATATGATCTTGATGAATAGATTTATTAATATATCAATAGATGTTCTCCTAGCTCATAATTTTATATCAGAGAGGAAACATTTCGCTTGTTTCAGTGACCTTATTTATCTTGTAAAATCATAAATGCCATTTGAAGTAGAAACAAACCCAATGGTTGTAAGGTTTATGGGAGATATGAAAAAACAACACAGATGAGCTCATAGAAATTACAAGCCACCCAGGAAATGTGCAAATTTTGTTTTTTTTGTACCTTCTGTGAAAAGATAGCTCTAGTTTCAGGCCACTTCATCACTGCTATAACAGGGAAGAGCTTTGTTTTGTTGGCGATAGGATGTATTGACAGAATCTTGCCTCTCAGTGCTCACAAAGCAAGTAATCCAGATTTGGACTCTCTGTCAATTATCTATCTGAGAGGTTTCAGGAAAACCAAGTATTATTATGATTAACATCACCAGCAAAACAGCAATTGGTGGTAGACACTTGTCCCCTCACCTCTGTCTTCTTCCAGAATTCATGTTTATGTGTATGATTACTTAAATCTAGCAAAAAGAATCTATAGTTATTCAACAGATGTTCTGTTGAGCATTTGTATGTGTCAGGCAGTACAGAAAATGCTGTGTTCTCTCTTCACCTCCAAGAGTAATCCAGTATAATTCACAGCACTGAGTAAATTAGTACCAGGGTAAGGCAGAACAGGGATGTTCATAAGGCCTTTTGTGAGTTTGCTGCTCAAAAAGGATTTGAATTAGTGGGGCCTGCAATTTAGGACTCCAACTTTAGAGAAAGTTTACCTATAAGCCTGAAGAGGGGCCATGCCCACTCCAAAATCAATTTTTTTAGGCAGAAAAGATTGTTTTAGTGCATTCAGACTTTGATATCAAATACATAGATTAGATTTATTTTTAATAATAGGACTTATTCTGGGGCCAGAGTGGTGGTGCAGGATGTAAGGCATCTATCTGCCTTGTGCGTGCTAGCCTAGGATGGACCACTGTTCGATTATCCATTATCCCATATGATCCCCCAAGCCAGGCACAATTTCTAAGCACATAGCCAGGAGTAATCCCTGAGTGTCACCAAGTGTGCCCCCCCCAAAAAAATAAAAACAAAAAAATAAATTAAATAATAGGACTTATTCTAACAGTTCCAGAGAGTGCAAATCTAAGGTGAGAGGGTCAGAGTTGGAGTGCTGATTCCACAAGTTTTCTTTTTTTTTTTATTTAAACACCTTGATTACATACATGATTGTGTTTGGGTTTTAGTCACGTAAAGAACACCACCCATCACCAGTGCAACATTCCCATCACCAATGTCCCAAGTCTCCCTCCTCCCCACCTGACCCCTGCCTGTACTCTAAACATGCTCTCCATTTCCCTCATACATTCTCATTATTAGGACAGTTCAAAATGTAGTTATTTCTTTTACTAAACTCATCACTCTTTGTGGTGAGCTTCCTGAGGTGAGCTGGAACTTCCAGCTCTTTTCTCTTTTGTGTCTGAAAATTATTATTGCAAGAATGTCTTTCATTTTTCTTAAAACCCATAGATGAGTGAGACCATTCTGCGTTTTTATCTCTCTCTCTGACTTATTTCACTCAGCATAATAGATTCCGTGTACATCCATGTATAGGAAAATTTCATGACTTCATCTCTCCTGACAGCTGCATAATATTCCATTGTGTATATGTACCACAGTTTCTTTAGCCATTCATCTGTTGAAGGGCATCTTGGTTGTTTCCAGAGTCTTGCTATGGTAAATAGTGCTGCAATGAATATAGGTGTAAGGAAGGGATTTTGTATTGTATTTTTGTGTTCCTAGGGTATATTCCTAGGAGTGGTATAGCTGGATCGTATGGGAGCTTGATTTCTACTTAATAGCCCTGGTACAATCTTCAGCACAGCATGGTATACAGAGGTCCATCTGGAGTAAACCATCAGTACTGTGGTGAGTAGTCACCAAACACTGGAATGACCTCCAAGTAGAACAAAAACTAAAATCAAACCTAAAAATAAAAAGATAGGTGAACTTGTATCAAATGAAGATTTTCCTCTGGGTCTCAAGCTTTACATGGCAGAAGCTGAGGACAGACCACAGGGGTCTCTTTTTGAAGAACTAGTCCCATTTCAGAGGGTCCTTCACTCACAACCTCATTAGCTCCTACCTCTATTATACCATTACCATTTCAATTTAGCCATCTGGGACCAGGCTCAAAACACAGGAGGAAATGACTTCATATTCATTTCTTTACAAAACCAGCACTTAAGCAGAAGATATGACATTAACTTGAAATACTATCAGTTGGTTAGATGTGTGATACATTTGAGATAAGGGGATGGCACAGTTTATACAACTAGAAAGAGGGGGCAGAAGGGGATGACATAGTTTATACAACTAAAAAGGGGAGGCAGAATTGAAGCTTTCTCCTCAATTTGCCTGTCAGTTGTTTGTCTACCATTCTCCTGTATATGGATTTTTGGTTCTTCTTCCTGGCAGTGTGACTAATTTCTAGACAGCATTGCTATGCTTAGGACCTTGCTTTTCCTATATATGGGCCTCATTCTACACCTTTAGTACTGGCATTTCCCGTAAGTTTAGATATGATAACCTGAAATTCAGACTCACAGCATACAGAGGCCTTTTGAAGAGCTAGGCCCTCTATAAATTGAAGCTAGGCAGGGTTTTTTATGCATGGCTAGCTGTAAATCAACTGGAGAGGCCAACACCACAGACCCAATCTTTCTGTGCCTCCTTCCCTGTGCAGATAAGCATAAATGCTGGGCTGATCTCATTTGCATAAGTGTGTATAAAGCACTGAATTAAAATTCCAATCAGTAAGGCTAGTTGAAACTTGTACAAGTGCTCTATCTTCAATCAGATGGTTCCCTTCTTTGGAACACACAGCCAGTGTTCAAATCATTCCAGCACCAGAACAAATGGAAACCAACCACTTAGGAATTTCTGAGCATTTCCCCTGCCTCTGATTTTCCTGAGATGCCCTGCAACAGTCCCTTAAGATTTTCCCCACACATGATCCTGAATTCACCTGTTCTTTTTTTATTAAGCACTGTTAGAAAATGATTTTGGACCCTACACAGGACTGCTGGCCTGATACTCACTAGTATTGATCTACTTTGAGAAGACTAATGGTCATCATTTTTCTTGTTTTGTAAATAAATCACTTATAAATAAGATACAGAAAACTAAACTGAGGTTCTATAAAGATCAGAAGTTGAGAAGGCAACCTAAAGGCATGAAAAAAGGCCTGATCCTGGAGATGGGTGTGTGTGTGTGGTTGTGTGTGTGTGTGTATGTGTGTGTGTGTGTGTGCGTGTGTGTGTATGTGTGTGTGTTTAGAAACAAGAGTTAACAAGTTGTGGTGCTGACAAGCACTACAAATTTATGATCAATGATTTTCCTTTTGTTTCCCTAGCAGGAAAAATCCGGAAGTTGGCTAGACAGCCAAATATAGTGTTTTTCAAACGTTAATAATAAATAGAAATCACAGAAGAGCTGCATGAACTATGAAGATTCAGACTGACTGTAGGTCAGAGTTGGTAAGACTCTGTTCTAACAAGTGCTCAGAGAAAGCACTTGCTATTGGAGTAGGAGAAGGGACAAGGTAGAAGTAAGAGCCTGTTTCCAAAGTTCTCTCCAATTCTGTCACGCTACATGCCTTGCCTTACTTTTAGTGACAAGAACATTGTTCCCTTATACGGTGTACAAAACATTCAGCCAATTCAGAAATATAGGCAGAGTAATCCCACCTCCAAGGGAGAAGTACTGGAAATGACATGGGTCAAGTATTAGGAATCAATCAAGGTTCTAAAAAGATTTCAAACTGGAGAAGCAGAGGTTCACTTTTGGAGTGGTGGAGGAAAAAGCTTAAGGTTTCTTCTCTAGCTCAAAGTCTACCGTAGCTAAGTGTAAAGAAGGGATTGAGTTTGGGTTTGTTCATTATAACAACACAGTTCTATTTGCTGCAGACTCAGTTGGATTTAGAGTTTATTAGAAGTACAGAAAGGGATCTTCACAGAGCTGAGGAAAAAATTACAATATAGAGGGCTAGAAACTTGGTCCCTTGGGACTTACCAAATAGGGACTTTCTTCTCCTAAATCTTTTCATGGGGCATTGCCCAGATTTTAGGGGGAAAGTTTGGCATAGGTTTTTTTCCTAGAAAATGCCCTTTGACATTAAGGAATGATGTAAGGAAACCAAGAAATGTGACAATTTCTTTAGAAATTGGGCTTATGGTTTATTAGTTCTTGCTACATAGAGCAGAGTCATTAGTCCAGGGAATCCAGGAAAGAGAAAAGTTGTATTTTCTGCCACTTCAAATATATAGAAGAGATGACTAAATGCAAACTCTGGTTTTTCAGCAGTTTAGAAATAGACTCCTGGGCCCGGAGAGATAGCACAGCGGCGTTTGCCTTGCAAACAGCAGATCCAGGACCAAAGATGGTTGGTTCAAATCCCGGTGTCCCATATGGTCCCCCGTGTCTGCCAGGAGTTATTTCTGAGCAGACAGCCAGGAGTAACCCCTGAGCACCACCGGGTATGACCCAAAAACCAAAAAAAAAAAAAATAGATTCCTAATCTTCAGAAAAAATAATTACCTAATTGCTATTAGAATCAAACTATTCAGCATGGTTGTTATTCCTGGTTTGGCACTGGTCCATCTCCAATTTCTTTCCTCCCCATTATCCAGATAGGAGTATAGAGACACTTATTAAAGCAGTATCCACAAAAAGTCCTCTTTTCTTGCATTATTTTTAAGGTGGAGAACAGAAGGGTATACCCAGTGGTAGTCAAGACTTATTCTTGGTTCTATGTTCAGGGATCACTCCTAGTGGTGTAAAGGGACCAGATACAGTAACAAGAATTGTACATAAATTAAGCTCCTTGACCCCAATAACATCTCTCTGAACTCACCATTTTTTATCTTTTAGCCTCTATTAGGTTATATTTTTGTCCTGGAGCACATGCCTATTCCTTCATTTTATCCCACAGTTGTTTTTTTTTTTACCAAACTCTTTACCCTCCTTTCCTCTCCCAAGAAGATTAAAGTAGCTTTTTTCTATTTTAAAATCTTCTGCTATCTTTGTTTTAATATTTCTTCTCTGCAATAGCACACATCTTTGGTCTCCTATTGGAGGTACTTAAAGACTGATTCCCTGTCTTATCTTTTACCACAATAAATTGTACTTATTAAATATTTGTTGAGTGAATCCGAATCCAAGAAATGTAAATAATTCAAGGAGAATTAACATGATAATAAATTCACAGGTAATTTTTGTCTAACAAAGGATTTTCCTCAAGAACAAGACCATTGATTGCTTCATTTACTTTTTGAACCCTTTGAGATGAGAGATCATATAGGAAAAGACATTTAACTTGAGATTAGGAGGTTCAAATCTAAAGTTTACCTTATTTATATATGGTTGGTAAACAAAAGGCTTGGTTTGTCTACCATACTAGATTCAGTGATTCAATAGATTGGGGAAGAAAGCTATTGAGATGTACCAGTGCAAACCTTTATTACTGAAATGAAGTAATGAAGGGAATTTAAGGGTAAAGATACCAAAATAACAAATGTTGAGAATGCCTTGTATATAAATTATGAATCTTGTCTTTTGGTTAGAGTCCCCCACTTCTTCCTTTGATTCTCTGTTCTGAGGCACTGGACCTTACAATACAAAGCAAGTGTCTCCATAGTTAGGTTTTGTGCCTGTGCCAGTAGGGTTGTTAGAAAGAGTTGGTAACTGAGAAGACACTTGTTCCTTCTTATTAGCTGCCTGTGCCTGCCTGTCAGTGTCACCTGAGTCTATTAACTTTGCCTTGGAAACTTATTTCATCCAGCTGAATTCAGCTGCTAGATTTTTAATGCAATAAACCTTTCCCTTAACAGGTTTCTTGAAAACTGTGACTTTCAGTGAAATAACATTACAAAACTAGTTTTGCCAGACACTAATTAATATAAAGATGAGTAAAGCTCCTACAAGCATCGTTCTAGTCACAAACTCACCACCGAACTTCTAATACCAAATAATCACTTTTATTCATTCATTTTGAACCTGCTTATTCTATTTCAGGGTCGTAGTTGACTAGATCCTATCTTGATTAGTCAGGGTATAAATTGGAAGTCAATCCTGACCTAGAATAAAAATTTTTACCCCCTTCTTTTGTGAGTTCAGCATGCCCACATCTACACTGAATCTGAAAACCATTAAAACATGTCAGTGATGAAATGACATTGAACCAAGTTGCCATCACCTGCTCTGTTATTAGAGAACCCCTTCAAGGCAGCCCCTTGGAGACATTATCCCCAGGTTTGTAGTGCACCATAAAGCTCCTTCTTCAGACTCAGAGGCCTCAGCACCCTTTGAGCAACACACCCTCTATTTTAGTCCCCAGGTCCCCTCTTTTAGGCCCTTTAACAAGTTAATAATAAGTCTCACTTCTTCCTTTGTTATCCCAAAGCTAGAGGGGAGAACTGCTCCCTGAGATTGTTGCCTTCTGTTTTCCTTCTTGCCATTTTAGTCCTTCAACACCTAATTAATAATTCCTCATATTAACATGTCTTAAAAATAGCTGCTATGTTTTCTGTCTTCCAACTATACCTGAGCAAATGCACTCACTGACAGAGTAGTTCTCTCTTGGAAAAGAATTACTGTATTTATAATTCTGTATTGGTTGAATGTTTTGAGCATCTGTATAAGGGAATGGTCTTGTCACTAAAAGTAAGATGAGCCATGTAGTGTGCTGGAATTGGAGAGAACTCAGAAAATAGGGGCTTACTTCTATCTGGTCTCTAGTCCTAATCTAATAGCAAGTGCTTCCCCTGAACACTTGTTAAAACTACAGACTCTTACCAGCTCTGACCTAGAATCAGAGTCACAATCTGAGTGGTTAATGCAGATCCTCTGTGATTTCTAGTTATAATTTAGAAAAAATATATACATAATATTTGTATATGTATATGACTAATAAAGTCCCTTCTGTTTGGAAGGGGTAAAGGAATGTTTCCCCAATTTTATTTCCTTAATCAGCAAATGTAGAAAACTTCTCTAAGTTAAGAATCAGCAATTACACATAATTTCATTCAATTATTCACTTAGTTCCTACAATTTCACTTTCTACAAACCCAGATTTCTCTTTTCTTTTCTTTTTTTTGTATGAAAAGTATCCTGGGATACATACTAAGAAAACGATAATTAAATGATATAGTTCTAAAGAAACATGTGGCTTTAATTTACCTACAGGCAGAAATACCCTGGGGTCGGTATTAGAGGAATAAAAACATTCTAATGAGGGTCTCATTTTAAAGAAGCTGAACTGAAAAGGTAGTTCAAAGGGTTAGAACACACATTTTTCATGCAGGAGGCCTGGTTCAATCCCCAGCATTGCATGATATCCAACACTTCATGGAAGTGACACTTAAGCACAAATAGGGAGCATCCCTTGAACACTGCTTGATGAAGCCTTTAAACTCATAAATACTAACACTACTATTATATTTTAAAATTTATAAATTAATTGAGATTCCATTAAATATCTAAAATTAGATAGCTGATCATGTAGGTGTAGTTCAAAAGTCTTGTTGGCAAATTATATATTGCTTGCCATAGACCAATATGTTCAAGAGACAAGTGTATGCTATCTGTGTTTTAACAGAAGTTGGTCTTTTGACTATGTAAAAAAAGAAGTCATGCTACATACTTATTCAAGAACCTTCATCACATTTAGTGATGTCCATTAGGTCATTAAGTTCATTAGTGATGTCCATTAGGTCACTCCATATTGCAGCTCTGCCTTTTACTAGGTAACCAGCTGGGCTAAAAGAAATAATAGGGTGAATTGGAATGCTTTGGTGGTAAGCCCCGAAAGTCTCATTTCTTTCCCTATTACTGTGGCCAAACTGTCATGTGGAACTATAGACCATAAAGAATACTCGGAAATATAGTCAGCCTGAATCCAAGGGGAAAGAGCAGTTAGGTTGGATGAATACATCACAATGCCTACTACAAAGAGAAATCAATGCTTGTGGAATAGGGCTGAAAAGAAATTGATTAGAAAGGGGTATAAATTTCTCATTAGTAGAGTTGTGCCAGTTGTGCTAGTTTTTGCTCTGCAGAAAGTCACCTGGGTGAACGGAGATCGAGTGCAGGTCATCTTTCCAGTATTCTACCAAGAGATTGATGTCTCAGAGATTCATACAAAGGTTCTGCACATTTTAGGTGACTTTTGTCTAGCTTACACTATCTTTAGGAAGGCAAAAGGTGAGACTTGAAAATAGGAGTGAACCTGATGTTAATTAAGAACATTCTGTATAGGGTGTTGATGCTGGCCATATTGCCACTGACCTTAGGTTGCCATACTGACAGCTTGTACCAGAAACTTATACTTTCTCCAAAGGAGATTCAAAGCAGAACACCAGGTGAGTATCTCTAAGTTCTTGAGGCAATACATCTCATGCAAAGGGATACTATTCTGGTTCAAGAACTAGTTCAAGCACATGGCTTCAAATTAAAAAGGGTCCAAGGTAGGGAGAACTTCTGTGAAGTTCAAAATTTACATGCAATCAACACTGTCTCAACAAGACATTGATGCAATGTCTGGTGATATGATGTTGGTGGTAATAAGGGATGATTAACTTCATGGTGAATTTTCCGATAGGTTTCCATAGAAAATCACAAGGCAGGTTATTTGGATTATAATTTTACATATAGGCCATAAGACAACACCTGTTAGGAAAAATGAGTGATGTAAGGTAAAATGACCAAAAATTAGGAAAAATAGAAATAACATATAACTGTCTAATACCTTAGTTTATAGGTTTAACCATTCTTGGTACCCATCAACCAGAGGGATTTAGTGTACCTTGAGAGGAAGAATAATAAGCACGTAAGAGGAATTTCTAAAGTAAAGTCTATTGAATTAATGATTGCCTGAGCAGAGGGAATATTTATGGATTCCAAATGTCAAAAAGCCCTTCTCTTAGTTCAATAAGAGCATGATGTTTTCCTTAAGAAGAAACCTTTCTCTGCTTGGAGTAAGATCAGTGCTTTCCAAAATATGTTCTTGCCAACATGTCCTAACATACAGCCTTTGAGGGAAACTAGAATAAAGGTTAGAACATAGATGAATGCTTAGGAATGAATCTCTAGGTCCTGTTATGTCCAACTGTCCCCAAGTTGTGTCTTACTGGTAATTAAGATGCATAATGCCGGATCACAAATGACTGCCATACCTACTTGTCAGTGAGATGCTTCAGTCTTACACTTTGGGTCCTAAGAGTATCAAGAGTCCAAGGTACCAAGGAGAAAGGGCAATTAGCGATCACAGCCACTTCTGATGAATAATTTTTCTTTTACTCTTACTAACAAGTTTCAACCCACTAAATACTTTCACTGAAATGATGGATTCCTGAAAATATAGAGGAATGTTCACCCATTTCAAAAAGTGCTGCTATCTTACCAAGGTCCTAGCAACTAGGCATGGTTTAGTTTTCTTTTTTTTTTTTTTTTTTTGGTTTTTGGGCCACACCCGGTGACGCTCAGGGGTTACTCCTGGCTATGCGCTCAGAAGTCGCTCCTGGCTTGGGGGACCATATGGGACGCCGGGGGATCGAACCGCGGTCCGTCTCCTAGGCTAGCGCAGGTAAGGCAGGCACCTTACCTCGAGCGCCACCGCCCGGCCCCATGGTTTAGTTTTCTTATATAATCAACAAAGGTACAATTGCTATAGACAGCCATGTCCTAGTTTCCAGAAGTATCAGGCTGCATTACAATTAAGCCAGAAGCATTGATGCAACACCAAGAAAATGAAGGCTATTCCTGTTCCTGGTAAATGCACATCAGTTCTGATGCTCTGTTCAAACAGAAATGCATTCATCAAGTCAACAGCGGCAAATCATATCTTTAATGCCACATTAATCAGATCTAATCAAGATGCCATATCTGGTACTGGGCTACTACTTGACTGAGTATGCAATACCTTTTATCTCGAGGACCTATCCACTGTCTGCAAGGTCTAGACTGATGAATTATCTGGAACTGCCACTCCACCAATTTTTAAGTATTTAATGGAGAAAATAATCCACATCACTGCCCTAGGATGTGATTGATTTTGATTTACTGCCTTGGCTGGAGGACTCGGGGCTTTTCTCTGCCTTCCTCACTAGGATGGTCATTTACTTTACAATCCAAGGATCTAATGTGGGGATTACTCCTGCTGCCAAATATATAAATTCCAATAAACATTCATAGACTGAGGAAATGACCATGGATGGGTTCATGGGCTTAACTGTGATCCAGCAGATAGCTAGAATTTCATTTATTTCTATTGCTAAAGGCTGAGTTGGTTCCACAATTTACGTAGTATAGGGAACCATTGAAATTGTAGCTTCTCCTGTTTAAACGGCAGGAGAAAGATAGAAAATAGAAGAGAAGATATTACTTTTCTTCTTTTTTTTTTAATTTAATTTAATTTAATTTTATTTTTTGGTTTTGGGCCACACCTGGCTCAGAAATAGCTCCTGGCAGGCACGGGGGACCATATGGGACACCGGGATTCGAACCAACCACCTTAGGTCCTGGATCGGCTGCTTGCAAGGCAAACACCGCTGTGCTATCTCTCTGGCCCCTACTTTTCTTATTTTTCTTCTCAGTTTTTATGCTGCATTTTTTTAGATAGTGAAAGTAAATAAAACCTTGAGCATTAATTTTCATTGATTTTACTTTATTCTTCACGCCAACTTTTTTTGTTTTGTTTTGGTTTTGGGGTCACACTCAGCGGTTACTCCTGGCTCTGTGCAAAGAAGTCACTCCTGGTAGGCTAGGGGCACCATCTGGGAGCCGGGATTTGAACCAGGGTCTGTCCTGTGTTGGCCGAGTGCAAGGCAAATGCCTTACCTCTGTGCTATCACTCTGGCCCCATCTTTACACCAACTTTTAAGACATATTTCATTATATTGAACTTGTGCAGGGGATCATCAAAATGATGGCTTTGTATTTCAAGATTTCTTAAGAGATCTTCCAAATAGACTCAAGAAGTAGTGACAAGCCTGACTCAGTAAGATTAGGAAGAGGAGGACAAATTGCACCAGGCATGGAGCCAGCCCTGTAACTCTCCTAGGCATGTCAATCTTTATACATATATATACACATATATATACATATATAAATTTTTATTTAATAAATTTGATAGTTTTAATAATTTTATTTTTATAAATAAAACAAATTATTGAATTTAAACACAGTGAGATTCATAGTAATATTTTCTATTGTGTAAATGTACCACTATTTCTTTATTCACTCATTTTTCTCACATTTTAAGGTTATTTTCATATTCTGGCTATTGAGACTAGTGCTACAATGAACATTAAGAGTGCAGAGGGCTTTTCTGCATTGTTTCTGGGCCCTTGGGTTATATTTCCAGGAGTGAAATTTCTGGGTCATCTGGAAGCTCAATTGCTAGTGTTTTGAGGAATGTCCATATTGTCTTCCAAAAAAAAGTGGTCCAAGTCAACATTCCCACTAGCAGTAAATGAGAGTCCCTTTTTCCACATATCCACACCAACACTGGTTATTGTTCTTGATGATTGCTAGTCTCTGTTATGTGAAGTGATATTTCATTATTGTTTTTATTTGCATTTTCTTGATGATTACTAGTATAAAGCATTTTTCATCTGCTTTTTGGCCATTTAGATTTCCTCTTTGAGGATGTTTGTGAACATCTCTTCTCCCCATTTTTGATAGGGTTGGATGTTTTTAGTTTCTTGTAATGTTTTACCAGTGCTTGATATATCTTGGATATTTAACTTTTGTCAGATGAGTAATGGCTAAATAATTGATCTCAGTGTGTAGACTATGTATTCTGGCCATTTCCTTTGAGGTGAAGAAGCTTCTTATTTTAATGTAGTGTCCTTTGTTTTACTTTGTTTCTCCTTGCTTGGTGAGTGGTATTTCTTCCTTAAAAATTCAATGCTATGATTCCATGACATTAAGAGGTTCAATGTTATAACTACAAGAGTTATACTTAGGTTTAATTCATGGAGAGTTATGCCCATATTTATCTCAAAGTAATTTATGAATTCAGGTCTGATATCTAGGTTTTTTTTTTTTTTTTTTTTTTTTTTTTTTATTTTTACAAAATGGAAAACAGCCAAGTCACTTAACAGCAAAAGATGTCCTATCTGTTGATTTCATAGCTCGGCCTTGTCTGGCTCCATCAGAGACTGTCTGGACAGAACAAATGTCCTCCTGACCCAGCGCCCAATGAAGTTGCTCTTTCCCAGCCCACCCCTGTCCTTCTCCTTCAGCACTGACCTCAGGAAAGGAATGGGCCTAGAGGACTCTGTCTGAATTGGTTTATGGGGACCTTGAGAAGGGAGAGGGGTGACTTGAGAACTTTTTGTTTGTTGGTTTATGAGCCACTTTTTTTTTTTTTAATTTTTTTTTTATTTAAACACCTTGATTACATACATGATTGTGTTTGGGTTTCAGTCATAAAAGGAACACCACCCATCACCAGTGCAACATTCCCATCACCCAAGTCCCAAATCACCCTCCTCCCCACCCAACCCCCGCCTGTACCCTAAACAGGCTCTACATTTCCCTCATACATTCTCAATATTAGGACAGTTCAAAATGTAGTTATTTCTCTAACTAAACTCATCACTCTTTGTGGTGAGCTTCCTGAGGTGAGCTGGAACTTCCAGCTCTTTTCTCTTTTGTGTCTGAAAATTATTATTACAAGGGTGTCTTTCATTTTTCTTAAAACCCATAGATGAGTGAGACCATTCTGCGTTTTTCTCTCTCTCTCTGACTTATTTCACTCAGCATAATAGATTCCATGTACATCCATGTATAGGAAAATTTCATGACTTCATCTCTCCTGACAGCTGCATAATATTCCATTGTGTATATGTACCACAGTTTCTTTAGCCATTCATCTGTTGAAGGGCATCTTGGTTGTTTCCAGAGTCTTGCTATGGTAAATAGAGCTGCAATGAATATAGGTGTAAGGAAGGGGTTTTTGTATTGTATTTTTGTGTTCCTAGGGTATATTCCTAGGAGTGGTATAGCTGGATCGTATGGGAGCTCGATTTCCAGTTTTTGGAGGAATCTCCATATCGCTTTCCATAAAGGTTGAACTAGACAGCATTCCCACCAGCAGTGGATAAGAGTTCCTTTCTCTCCACATCCCCGCCAACACTGTTTATTCTCATTCTTTGTGATGTGTGCCATTCTCTGGGGTGTGAGGTGGTATCTCATCGTTGTTTTGATTTGCATCTCCCTGATGATTAGTGATGTGGAACATTTTTTCATGTGTCTTTTGGCCATGCGTATTTCTTCTTTGTCAAAGTGTCTGTTCATTTCTTCTCCCCATTTTTTGATGGGGTTAGATGTTTTTTTCTTGTAAAGTTCTGTCAGTGCCTTGTATATTTTGGAGATTAGCCCCTTATCTGATGGGTATTGGGTGAATAGTTTCTCCCACTCAGTGGGTGGCTCTTGTATCCTGGGCACTATTTCCTTTGAGGTGCAGAAGCTTCTCAGCTTAATATATTCCCATCTGTTAATCTCTGCTTTCACTTGCTTGGAGAGTGCAGTTTCCTCCTTGAAGATGCCTGTAATGTCCTGTAGTGTTTTGCCTATGTGCTGTTCTATATATCTTATGGTTTTGGGGCTGATATCGAGGTCTTTAATCCATTTGGATTTTACCTTTGTACATGATGTTAGCTGGGGGTCTAAGTTTAATTTTTTGCAAGTGGCTATCCAGTTGTGCCAACACCACTTGTTGAAGAGGCTTTCCCTGCTCCATTTAGGATTTCCTGCTCCTTTATCAAAAATTAGATGGTTGTACGTCTGGGGAACATTTTCTGAGTATTCAAGCCTATTCCACTGATCTGAGGACCTATCCTTATTCCAATACCATGCTGTTTTGATAACTGTTGCTTTGTAGTACAGTTTAAAGTTGGGAAAAGTAATTCCTCCCATATTCTTTTTCCCAATGATTGCTTTAGCTATTCGAGGGTGTTTATTGTTCCAAATGAATTTCAAAAGTGTCTGATCCACTTCTTTGAAGAATGTCATGGGTATCTTTAGAGGGATGGCATTAAATCTGTATAATGCCTTGGGGAGTATTGACATTTTGATGATGTTAATCCTGCCAATCCATGAGCAGGGTATGTGTTTCCATTTCCGTGTGTCCTCTCTTATTTCTTGGAGCAGAGTTTTATAGTTTTCTTTGTATAGGTCCTTCACATTTTTAGTCAAGTTGATTCCAAGATATTTGAGTTTGTGTGGTACTATTGTGAATGGGGTTGTTTTCTTAATGTCCATTTCTTCTTTATTACTGTTGGTGTATAGAAAGGCCATTGATTTTTGTGTGTTAATTTTGTAGCCTGCCACCTTGCTATATGAGTCTATTGTTTCTAGAAGCTTTTTGATAGAGTCTTTAGGGTTTTCTAAGTAGAGTATCATGTCATCTGCAAACAGTGAGAGCTTGACTTCTTCCTTTCCTATCTGGATTCCCTTGATATCCTTTTCTTGCCTAATCGCTATAGCAAGTACTTCCAGTGCTATGTTGAATAGGAGTGGTGAGAGAGGACAGCCTTGTCTTGTGCCAGAATTTAGAGGGAAGGCTTTCAGTTTTTCTCCATTGAGGATAATATTTGCCACTGGCTTGTGGTAGATGGCCTTCACTATATTGAGAAAGGTTCCCTCCATTCCCATCTTGCTGAGAGTTTTGATCAAGAATGGGTGTTGGACCTTATCAAATGCTTTCTCTGCATCTATTGATATGATCATGTGGTTTTTTTTTGTGTATGATGTTAGAAAGATGTCAGCAGTTTTTTTTTTCGGGGGGGGGGGCCCACACCCGGCGATGCTCAGGGTTTACACCTGGCTATCTGCTCAGAAATAGCTCCTGGCAGGCATGGGGGACCATATGGGACACCAGGATTCGAACCAACCACCTTTGGTCCTGGATAGGCTGCTTGCAAGGCAAACGCCGCTGTGCTATCTCTCCAGGCCCAGATGTCATCAGTTTTATTTACTTATTTAAATTTGGGGATCATGTGGTAAAACAGTTTTCCCAGCACCACATATTGGTGAAGTTTCTTGCTCTACTTCATATATTTTGCTCCTTTGTCAAAGATTAACTACTTTATACCTGAGGATCTGTCTCTAGGTTTTCTCTTTTGTCCCTTTGATCTGAAGGCCTTTCCTTAGTCCAGTATCATGCTTATTTTAATAAATTTTACTTTACTGTACAGTGTAAATATAAGAAAAATTATATAACTCCCCCTTTTTCCCCCTAAGATTACTTTAGTTATTTGAAGTGGTTTATTGTCCCATATAAATTTCAGGAGTATTTGATTTATTTCTTTAAAAAAATGTCTTGGATGTTCTTATAGGGGCTAAATTAAATCTGTATAATGCTTTAGGGAATGTTGTCATTTTTGAGGCTAATCCTCCAAACCATGATCAGGAATGTGTTTGCATTTCCTTCTGTACTCTTTTATACCTCTGGATATTCATGTGAATTCATACCCTTGTTAGGTTCCGTATATGTCAGAAGATGTGAGTTAACTCTAGAGATTGGCTTATAAATCAGCAGAAAAACAACCTGGGGTCCCTATCTGAATGGTCTTGTCCCATGGTTCAGAGTCTCCAGATTTGATGCCAGGATTCTGCTTTTAACACAGTAAGCCTGCCTTGACTGGCCATGCTCTGGAGTCTTGCAGTTCTCACACTGAAGTGTCAGCATTTTCTTCTGTTTGGTTTGACCTTTAGTCATGGGTGATAGGGCTTTGTGCAGGCTGCCACAGAAGGCTGAGGACTCTCTTCCTGAGTCATTAACTTCTTGTTAACTGCCCACACTGTCCACTTCTATGGGGAATTAACATAACCTGGAAGAACTTAATCATCTTCTGATCTTTAAGTTATCTTTCTCCTCCGTTTCTTAGATATTGATGCAACTAAATTTTTCATTCAAAAACCCTAGCAGGATACTTCCCAGGTCCCTGAGGATAAAATATTTAAAAATTAGGCCACCATCTTGTCCCAGAAGCTACCTATGTCTCGTTTTATCTTTCACGGGGTGTGGAGTCAGTCTCATGGTCCCTTTATTACCAAATCATTCTCATTGCTATTTTGGTGCTTCTACATCGTCTGAGATGCAGGGTTAATGCAGATTTGAATGAATGAGACATTTGCTACAGAATGTACCTGCAAGAGAAAATAAGGCAGAAAGGAGCAGTGGAAAATAAGGGGGAAGATGAGACTGGTTCTAGTTTGTACCTGTGGAGAAGGACTGAGAAAGCAAAGTTGGTTTTAAGTGTCTCTAGTTCCAAAGGCAGTCTGACACAGGGATGGGCAAATTTTGCCAGAACTGTGCATCAGATGAGTCCCTCAATTTCCAGCATCCAACCTGTCTTAGAATTGCAGCTGTCCCTTCTCAATAGCTCACTGGTTCAGGTTTATATTCATTAAGAACATGGTTCAGGAGCTAGTACAAAATGGACTTCAGAACCTGGTGAAGAGGATCTCATATTCCTTTCAGTTGGTAACCTGAGAAGGACCGTTCCATGACTGCTATAGCTGTAGTCCATCAGAATTCTCCAAGTCAGTTTTAGGATTAAGCCTTCTCCACAATTCTAAAGAATCAAAGAGGGAAGTTTCACTGAATTGTTATAAACTTTTCATGCAAAGTTCACCATTGTCTTCATTATATTTTAGTCAACTCACATATCATTATAAGTAGTGATATTTTGTTTTTAACTTTGGGGGGGGGGGTTGGCCAAACCTAACAGTATTCAATTCTTTTTTTGTTTTGTTTTTCAGGTCACACCTGTTTGATGCTCAGGGGTTACTCCTGGCTAATAGCTCAGAAATTGCCCCTGGCTTGGGGAGACCATATGGGACGCCGGGGGATCAAACCCTGGTTCTTCCTTGGCTAGCGCTTGCAAGGCAGACACCTTCCCTCTAGCGCCACCTCACCGGCCCCTAAAGTGCTCAATTCTTACACTGGTCTCTGCACTCCAGGAATCAATCCTGTTGAGTTCAGGAGATCAGGTGAGATACAGGGAATCAAACTGTGGCCAGTGGTATGTATGGCAAGAGCCCTATATGCTGTATTATTGCTCTGGCCCTAAAAGCACTAATTTTATCAGCAAAAAATCTGTTTCTAAACTGGTTATGCTGATAAAAAAAACTTTTAGTATTAATGGGGATAATAGCTGAAAAATTATCATTGAAATGTGGCCCCTTGGCCAAATACTTTTGATTAAATACTGACTAAATATTCCTGAAATGAGTTTTTATACTTAAGAGTAGTTGAGTATCTCAGTGTATAAAGCAAAGTAAAAAAAAATGTATAACCTGACTGCATGGAAAACATGTTAAAGAAAAACATGTTCAATATGGAATCATAAGAAGATACATGTAAGGCAAAAATCATGGATAAAAACTGCCTAAAGTCTTGAAAATACTGAGCAGATCCACATAGCCCATACATACATAGTATATAGACATTATTACTACTCTCTCACACCATATTACAGCTTGTATAGATTTTTATTATTGTGTAAAGATATTTGAATATTCTGGGTCTTCCTGCATTTCCTGATTTCTCTTTGCCAGAACAAATACATATAGTAGTGTAGAAAGCTGAAGCTGTCCACGTAGCTAAACAGGACTGGAGGTGAAGGTCTCTGACCTGTGCGGGTATGTATGGACAGGTGTCTGGGTGAAGCAAGCACCAGGAAGTGAGATTATACTGTAATTCTGTGCAGGTGTGTCCAGGGTGGAGCACAGGGGAAGCCCCAACCCATTCAAGTGGTTCTTCTGAATGATCTATGTCTGTATGTCAACACCTCTGTGAATATTTACGTGAATATTTACACAAGGCTCTGCGATTTAGAAAGACCTTTTCCCACAATGCATCGTCTCATTTAATCCTTATAACCCTAGAAGGCAGGTAGTATTTTTGTCCAGATGAAGAAATCTATGACTCAGAGATTAAGTGAACTTCCTAAGGTGAACACAGTCATTCATTGTAATGCCTGAATTGGACGCTATTTTTCTGACTCCTAGAGCCAGGCTAGCCTATTAGGAACCACCACAAGTTAATGCTGAGAAATTAATTGAACATAATTAAGAAGGTATATTTATGTCTTAAAAAAACCAAGCTTTTCATTTTTATTCTTTTATCCTTTCTTTTTTCTTTATCATGATAAATTTGAGGGTATTTTTCTGCTATTTCAGTGTACTGGGGCTCAAACGCATTTGGTTATAATGACAGAATAAGTGATAGCATGTGGCGTCTTAAGGAGTTGGCAACTGGAATTCAAACTCTTAGCTTCATGCATACAAGGCATGAAGGCACCTTTCATCTGACCCACCTTCTCAGGCCTGAAGAGACATTCTTTGATGCCAAATAGCTCTTCTTGACCAAACTGACTTCTACACTGAATTCAGAGAAGACAGCAAAAACCTTTTATTGTACTGAGGATCATGTCAAAGATATCAAATCATTTCCAAACAAACCTGAGAAACCTGTTTCATACCATGCAGAGTCAAGAACAGTAGAATTCAATAGAAAGACACAAGTTTCTTATTTTTCTCATAAATCTCCTGAAAGAATCTACTAGATTAACAGGCATGCAAGAGACCAAGGGGAAAGGAAGAAAGGCAACATTTTTAATATAATTTTTATTTTGATCATAGTGGCTTACATATTGTTGACAATAATATTTTAGGTACATATTTACATAAAATCAGGGGGGATTTCCATCACCAATTTGTCCTCCCTACACCTCCGTTTTTGTCCTACCTCCCATATCCTCTTCCTTCACCCCTGGGGCTCCTAGAATATGTGGTCCCCTCTGTACCTAGCCTACTACTTAGTAGTCTTGCACCTGTTTGGTCTTGGTGCCTCCCTTATTTCCCCCTTTAACTGGGAGGCAGGACTAGCTAGTTCAAGTTACGTGGTTTTGTTTGAAGAAGGGAAAAGTAATAAACTAGGGTAAAAGTCTAATACGCCGAAAATGGGTGGAATCCTTCTAGAGGCTTTCATCATCGGTTTGAAAGATGAAGGAGAAAAAGAAGGTGAAACACTCCACCAGTACAAAAGAAAGTGTCAAATATCCAGTGAGGACTCCAACTATAACGATAAGCACCACAAAAAAAAAAAAAAGCCATGGTCTTGAGATAAGAAACATGGCAGAGCACATAAAGAAAGAAAAGAAAAGAAGAGAAAAAAAATAAGTATAAATGGGGACAACAACTTCAATAACCATAACAAAACAAAGAAATCGACCAAAATAGATAGGTAAATAAAAATAATAACAATAATAAATGAAGATAAAAATATAATATATAAAAAATAAACAATGTTTTGTGCTTTTTGCTTTTTTTTCCCCTCCTCCCCTGGCACAGTAAATATTGGGGTCATTCGAAAAGGAATTCACTTGGCCTAAGAGATACGGGGTTTCTCCACCCTTGGAGTATATTGTCATGGGATTAACTATAGACTCTGTTCAGGATCATTTACTCTCCCGATGCTGCTTTCGTGATGTTTGGAAGACTGCTGCTCCGTCCTGGGTGATAAAATCAGACCTCTGTATCTATAGATCTCAGTTTCTGCACAGGTCCAGAAGTGGGACTTATGATGAAATCAGTCTTTGTAGTTCTAGAAGTTCTGTTCCCTCAGTGTCATTTTAATTCATCTTCTGTGGTTGGTGGTCTTGGTCTTTGCACTGAACCTAGGATGGCACCTAGGATAGTGTCTTTCTTTGTGTTTCCAGAAGCCCCATTCCGTGCAATTGTCTCTGCCAGACCTTTGAACTGGGGATCATGGTTATTGTGCAGGTCGTAGTTCAAACCCTAGACTAGGGCTTTTTTAATTGGTCCCAAGATATATACAGTCTGGTCATGGTTCTAGCACCCAGTCATCTGTAAATCGCGATCTTGGCTTTTGGACCTACCAAAGGGTGACAAGTCTTCTGATTTTGTCTTATCATTAGCTGGTAAGGTAGGATAACCTGCTCTTAAGTCAAGTTGTTCCCATTTTCCTCGTTGTCAGGATTTCATATTAGAGCTGGCACTCATTGGTGTTCCAGCAGTATTAAGGCTGTCCCGGATGGGATTTGTTTCCTGCAGCTGTTGTGAAGAACTGTGCCATTTCTATGTCTGGGATCAAGGGTTCAAGGCTGGACGGATGGTGTCTAATCACCTGAGGTCTAAGTTGAGTCCACATGACATATTTTCAAGGTAGGAGATATCCCTGTATTGTAAACAACTATGAGTTCCTATCCCTAGTAGATAAGAGCTCTTTTTTATATGTAAAATTTCCCCTTTTTTTTAGTGTGCCTTTGCAGGGAGAAATGATGCTACATTACATTTGGGGGTGGACAGAGAGGAAAACAGAAACAGGTCACACACCCAAAAAAGATAAAAATAGGAATAAAAATGTATGTGCTCACATATGTATATGTAGAACAGACATTTTTTTTTTAAAAAATGATTAACAAAGTATTTAAAGTACCAAAGTGATGCAAAAGACTACCTTACATTTGGGGAAAAGCAGGTAAAGAAGTGGTGTAATACAGGTCTTATACTTATGTTGGAAGTACAGGTTTTCCCATTATCTTTTGGGTTTTTCTTGTGGTGTGTGGGTTCCCAGGCACCTTTCCATCACACCCCCTGACCTTCTTCAGATTGGCAAAAGATTTGCAGCAGGGAGGTCTTGGAAGAGTTCTTGCATTGGGGATACTTTTAGAACTAAGTCCGGTTTCAAGTAACAGCCACGTTAGGGGGAGTTGGTAGGGAGGGCCGCGCAGCATGAGTCCGCAGGGGAGTTGGCTGCCTTTTCTTGCAGAGGACGAGGTGTGGATTTGACTGGGTGTCTCTTCGCTTGGGTGCTGGGTACTGGTTCATTGGGATAGGAGGTCAATCTTGATGCCTAATAGATTAAGGACTGAGGGTGAAAAGTTTTAATACGGTGGGAGGTCTGGATGGGACTGAGGGGTGAAGGGATAGTTGGATTTCCAAAGGGGGGAAAGGGGAAGGCATATAGAAGGGGTAGGAAGGGAGAAAAGAGAAAATACATTAGAAAGAAAGGGAGAAGAGAAAAGGGAAAAAAGAAAAGAGAAGAAAAGAAAAGAAAAAAAAGAAAAAAGAAAGTAGTGAGGAGAGGAGAAAATAGCAAAGGAATGCTAGTTTGCTTGAATGTGTTCGATGAGTAGAGCCTGTAGTTTAAGTCTGTACATCGCAGTTGCTGCTTCAGTAGTCTGACTGGTCGTGTGCTTCAATTCCTAAAAGAAGGTATAACCTAGAGATAAAGTGTATGGTAAAGAGTTTTCTCGGGACCATCTCGTAGTGCAAGCTAGGTATGGTATCTCATGTGACTGAGCCCCGAGCTGCCATCTTAGTTTGTCCACCCTTTGTATCCAAGAATGCCTGTGGACAGAAAAGCTGAGAGGTTATTTTAAATATAGTAAGATAAAGGCATGAAAACATAGTGTTATGGGATGTTTCCATTGGAGTCAGTGATTTCCCGTAGTATTCTTTACCTGTGATCCTGTATACAATCTCTAAGGGATTATTGTGGGCCTTTGTTGTAGAAGGCTGATTATATACCTGTTCTCTCTATGCTGCTGTTTCTGGTGTTGCTGGTTTCTTTGTGGTATAATGTGTAGTCAAGAGTTTGTGTTGTTCCTTTTTCGTGTATTTTGGGCACTGCTCCTGAGTATATGTTGACTATTACAGTGTTTGAAGTTCTACCCTGTTAAACCCTGTTATTTGATTGTTGAGTATTAGTTGTGTATAAGATGTATGTTCTAGGTGCTTCAGAATAGTGCTATCATTCTGTGTTTATCTTTTGTCTTCTGACTTACTTCGTTTAACATAACATGTTCTAGGTCCATCCACGTTGCTGCAAAGTCTGTGATTGTATCGTTTCTGACTGCCATGTAGTATTTTATTGTGTATAGATACCACATCTTAATGATCCATTCATCTGTTGTTGAACATCGAGGTTGGTTCCAAGACTTGACTATTATACTGAGTGCTGCGATAAATAGTGGGGTGCACACGTATTTTGGAATGAATGTCCTTCCAACTTTGGGGTATATACCTAGGAGAGCAATTGCTGGGTCAAATGGCAGCTCAATTCTGAGTTCTTTGAGCACTCTCCAGACTGTTCTCCATAGGTGTTGGACTAGGGGGCATTCCCACCAGCAGTGGATGAGAGTGCCTTTCATACCGCATCCCCGCCAACAGAGATTGTTCCCATTATTTTTTATGTGAGCCATCCTCACTGGTGTAAGGTGGTATCTCATTGTTGTCTTTATTTGGATTTCCCTGATGATGAGTGAAGGTGAGAATGTTTTCATGTGCTTTTTGGCCATCCTTTCTTCCTCAGAGAAGTGTCTATTCATTTCATCTCCCCATTTTTTATGGCTTTATTTGGTTTTGGGGAGCTCAGCTTTCTGAGTGTTTTGTATGTTCTAGATATCAGCCCTTTATCTGATATGTCGAGTGAAAAGATTTTTTTTCCCATTCTGTTAACTGTCTTTTTGCGTTAAGTAAGGTTTCTTTCACCATGCAGAAGCTTTTTAGTTTGATGTAGTCCCATTTGTTTATGTTTGATGCTAAAGTTCTTGCCATTGGTGCTCCATTCTCAAAGACCTTTTTGATATATAGGTCTTCGAGTGTTCTGGAAAGGCAACATTTTAGTTGAAGAAAACTTTTTGCTTTCAGTGATACTAGTGCTCCCTAGCATAGATACAGGAAAGATTCAGGAATAGAATAGAAAAAAATTAAATTAGGATTAGAATAACTTAAATTCAAAAGATATTAGATTTATTTGACAGTGTATTATTTATGTTATCATGGATAATAATAGAGCTCAGTTATTGAGTGCCTACTGTATGCAGAACCCTATAAACTCTCAGAGTCAGGGATCTCTATTATAGTTCTAAGACCTGGAGCATAGAGAGGCATGGAGAAATTAAGATTTGCACAAAAGTCACACAGTAATATTTCAATCCCTTTCTGCTCATTTTTGTTCTCTATTCATTCCTCTATATCCCACACTTTCACTTCCTCCCTTCACTAGAACATCTGCAAGTGGATAGCTAGGTCTTCATTCTCTTCTCTAAATTAGAACCCTTTGGTACAATTACTTTGTATTATATTCAAGAATACCTGAAGCTCATAGAATAAAACTCTCATGAAAGTCACAAAGCAATCAGCATCAGACCAAAGAGTTCTGGTTTCTCAGTGTCCCAGAATCTCCTAAACAGCTGAGCACGGCAGGAATGGGAGATGTGGGTTGGCAGTCCAGGCCTCCTATCTGCTTTGGACAAAAGTCTTCAGTTACAGACACTGAAAACAGACACTCTCCAAGGTGCACTTCTGCTATGTCAGGCCCCTTGTGAAGCACTAATAATATGATTTTCCATTGAAATTCTGTGCCCATTTTACAGATTAGAAAAGTGACAACTGAGAAATTCTTAACTACTCAAGATTAGAACAAGGGCAAAACACTAGGATTCGAGCTTTATCTGCATAGTCATCACCAAAATGCTATTTCTAGGATCCTGACTTTCAGGCCAGCCTGACACAAAGCTGTGAAGGCTACTTCAGTCTGTGCCCAAGGATGGGGTATGTATCTGTCAGTGGAAAAGATAAGGCCACCTGGAAAAGGCAGGTCCTGATGCCTTGTGAGGCTGCCACACAGAAAAGAACCTAGAAAACTGTGTCTTCTCCCTCCATTTTCATCCTTCACCCAACTTTCTCTTTTTCTTTTTTTCTCATGTTTCATTGACTCTGTTCCCTGCCACCCCCACCCCCTGCCACCTTCTCTACATGACTCTTCCCCCTTCACTTTCCCAGGCCAGCAACCAAGATTTTGCTCAGTTTCACAGCATTTAATAGGTTTTGGAGGACAATAAGCATTTGATCAAGACACATTTATTAAAATGGCCATCAAGATTTAGGAGTCAAAAATGTATAACTCTAGATTTCTCTTTTTTGACCTTCATCCTAGAGTATTGTGAGACCCCCAAGAATAATGTATTATAATATACAGAAGTCTGCAGGAAATGTATCTTGAATTTCTTTGCCTCTTCATTTTTCCTCCTCCCCTAACACTTGGATATTTTTGCTGGGATTATTGCAAGGCATCTTGTTCCCTTTTAATATTGCCATGTTCTACCTAAGAATGATCTTTAAAAACTGTGCTTCATGCCCACTCATGTGTCTGCCATTCCTCCAATCCCAACATCAACAAATAAACCAACAAATATTCCAAGTTGAGAGCAAAATCCTCATTCTTCTCTTGAAGGTCTGTATGATCTGCCAGCCTCTCGAACTCCCTCCACTTCACAGATTTCTGTCACCTGTTTTCCCATCTCCACCTTCTAAATATCATTCTCTTTATTCTTCAGAAACTTCTCACCTGATATTCCAGCTACTGGGGTCTCCTTTCTCTCTTATTTCACCTGGCTAACACCAGCTTATTCCCTCAATCTCACGTTCCTAACTCAGGCCTTTGAATGTTATGTCTAATCCAACCCTCCTTGTTCCCTGTTTCAGGACATTCTCTTCCTTTGCAGCCCCTAGAAATATTCATCTTTCTGCATTTGGGTATTCAATGAGTGAGTGTTGAATGTCAGTCTACAACCATTTAATTTTGCACTAAACCATATGATTCTTTATAATGCCAGTCTAAAACACTGATGACCTTACACTGAACTGTGTACTTCTTATAGTCTAGAGCACTTATAACCCTGGCACTAGACTGTGCTGTCCTTTGTTCAATGTTAATCTAGAACCATCCTACACTGCACTGGCTATGAACTTCCTCTTCAATGCCCTATCTCCTCCCAAAGGTCAAGAACAAAGACAGTGCCTCTTGGTACTTCTCTATCTATTCTGGGAACCAATCACAGATGCTCAAGCCTGACTGGCACTCAAAAACCTCCAGTGTACACGGGGATGGATAATCTAGGGGTCAAGATCAAGCACAGCTGTCAGTCACTCAGCAGCCTTTCAGGATCATTGAAGCCTTTCCTTCCCCCACCACCTGGTGAATCATCTCTCAATTGGGTCCCCTCTTCACCCCAATTCACTAGTATTAAGGATAGGCTGCTACCCTGACCCCTAGGGGCTGACTGGGTGCAAAACCCGCCCTTGGGAGCTAGGTTGGGCAGAGCAGGCAACACAGTGGGAAACAGCAGGTTCCCTGGGCTCTCATCAGACTCCCCGCCTACCAGTCCTCTCTTCCCCCGCTGCAGAAAGCTGCTCTGCCCTGGCCCATGCCCATGAAGTCCGCTGCTTGTTTTGTTGTATGTACTGCTAGGCAACAGGCTGTTGTTTTTGCTTAATTCCCTCCCCTGGGCCATTTCACAACACTTTGTAATAGGCCCTGCTCTCTCCTGTGCGCATCTGGTTTGGGTTTAGCCTGTCAGAGCCCCCCTCTGTAAAAAAGCGAGCACTTTCTGCAGCAGCCACCAAGGCAGACCCTCAGGGCTCTAGCTGTGCAGCCTCACTAGGATGAGACCCTGCCAGGCTCAGATGCCTTTTGCTGATCAAGCCTTGATTCCTCTCCTCTCTCTGGCTTGCATCCATTTTTCCTCTTTTATTTTCTTTATAACACTTGACATGGTTCCCAGTCTGAAGGTGGGGGAAATTGAGAGAGGGATAAATAAATGAACAGCATGCAAGGAATCTTAGAGCAGGATGAAGTTTTAGATTCCTAAACCGAGATCATCTTGACTCTATCACCCACAGAAAAAAGATGCTGACCCCTGAGGGGATTCTAGAGAAACAGAAACTCAGCTAGGTCAGGTGCATAGACTGTTCACCTTCATCCTGAATCTTCCACCCAAGTACTGCTTTGGAGACAGCGAGGGCTAAGCTGGCTGTTGTCAATATGAAAGGAGGAACAGTCCTGCCCCCCTCTTCATTATAATGAACACTTCTGGTGAGGTTTCTATACAAGAGCAGCAGTGCGTGGCTGGCTTGGTTAAAATTATTTTTAAGAGATTTTAAATGTCCGATTTCTCTACTAACGTGCAGAAAATATACTGGGTAAAGCAAGGCAAAGTAGACGCAAGTGATAGGTTGGGAATATCAGGGGCTGCCTCTGGCTGCTCTTCCTTCTTCACTATTCTGCAAACTCTTCACATTCACAACAGCCCCCTGCAAGTCCTGACAAAGGCTTGCAAGGCTCTACAGGACCTGGCCCTCTTACCTCTCTGACCTCATTCTGCCCCTCTCCCTGTCCGCTCAGCCCCAGGGATGTATGCCAGGAAAAGAGAAGAAGCTTCCTTTGTGAGGACAGGACCAACCACTGAACAGAGCATGGCAAACAGGCCTTAGATATGTTGGGTCTCACGCCTGTTTTTTCCATAACCTGGATGTCATGGGACCAAGTACTAAATACCTGCACAAAACAGACAGATCATTTTCTCCTTTTCCACAGGACTTTTCTATCCTGCTATGAGGGCATATTGTTTGCTCTCTGTCTTTTCCTGTTAGAACGCAAGTGCCTTTTAGGGAAGATTTTTAATTCTGTTCATTGTTAGGGCTTTGTAACTAAAGGTTTGGCCAAGATTGAGATCAATAAAGATTCGTTGAATGAATGAACAAATGATTCAGTGTTTCCTCCAATTGGTTCACTGTTTCCTTATACTTAAATCTCACAAACAAAATGTTGACTTAAAAATATGAGTCTCTCACTATGTCCCTGCCCATCTCTGACCTTTTGGAACCTTTTCTGCTTTGCCACCAAAGTAAAATTATTCAATGAATAAGGGAACAAGGGAAATAACTGTGCTACAACTGAATAGCAGTATATGATCTTTATCCTTCAGTTGATTTTTTTTCAGACTTTTTTTTAATTGTTGTTGACCTTATACACAGGCCTTTTGTGGCATAAAAGTACAGAGTGATATGTAAAAAAGAACTTTTCATTCATCTTTTCTCCTCTTCCTCTAACCCTCATCTTTTCTTTATCCACTATGGAAGGCAATACAACCTATTCATTTTAAACAAGTCCTAAACAGCTTTTGATCAGGGAAGTTTATCATGCCCACACCTAAGCCATTAGCAGTACTATGACCTTCCCTCCATAACTTATCTGAAATTCATGCTTTTTTGCCCTTCTATGTTCTTTCCTCTCATCCAAATTTCCCAACATTCTTGTACTTTTATTTGTTTATTACTTTTACTCTCCATTGGTTTTAGTTATTATACTTAAGATAAAAATGCTACCTCTTTACTTTGCTCTCAAGTGCCATGATCTCATCTTTGCCAAACTCTTCAATTTCTTCAGTTCACAGCACTGTCCAATGGATCCACATTTTCTCACAGTGTTTCAGTACTGGTATCCCTTTTTCTGTTCTTGAAATAAGTCAACTCATTCTAACATGGGGGCTTTTAACCAACTGTAACCACTTCTTGGAATTTTCTGAAATATATGACTATTTTTGCCTATTAATATGCAGATTGAAGTGGTTCCTATTCAAATAAACCTTCACTAAAGATTTAAATTAGAACTATAATTCTGTTCCCTTTACAAAAGTTATACTCTCTCATATTATCATGCTTGAGCTACTTCTTATTATATACATCAATAAAAATGTTCTATTTGTCTTCCTCCAATTAGAATAAAATTCTATAAGGGTAGAAACATGGTGACTCCAACACTTAGGACAGAATCCAAAATATGATAAACTCTCACAACACATATTAAACTGGATAATGTATGAATAAATGAATAAGGACAGCCTGAGCATGACTTAGACAGGTATCTGTGACTTTTAGCTGTATATACTCTGAGACTCTGTCCTTATATCTGTAAAATGAAACCTGTCTCATTATGCCTTTAGTTTCCAGTTACTGTGATGATGTTACTAATCTCTATATATTGTTGACTATAAAAATTGTTTATCTAAAAATATAGTGATGCTAACATCTCTAAGACAGTGACACCAATAGGACCCACCTAGAGTAAATGGGTGATTTCTCTAATTTTATGCATTATTAATATTAATAATATTATGCATTACTTATGAATTATTTTTAACTATATATTAAACAAAATCTATAAAGCTCAAAATTATAACCCACCTTCTCTAACATGCAATGACTTGCTTCATTTATATAAGAAAAATAAATTCTCCCACCCTAATTTGATAATAAGGTAGATAAAAAGAGCTACTAGAAGTGACATAAAAATAGTGGTGGGGTTCATTGGCATTTGGTGGTGATAAAAGTGCAATAACTTTGTCTACCAAAAGCATAAATATTACAGTTACTGTAATCCTGTTACTCTAACAATGATATATCATTAACAAAAATACCTCCAGATACTTAAGTGTATGATATTCATAAAAATGAGCCCTTATTTTTATTAATTTAATCATGTTTGTTATGACAGGTTTTCAACCTAAGTCCTGACACACATACTAGGCAAATGTTTTACCACTAAGTAACATTCCAAGTATCCTGATATTCTTTTAAATGTATTAATTGGAACTTGTACATATAGATGTAATATATTCAATAAAGCATTATTTTGAAAATATAGCTTTTTTAAACCATATTGGATTGCTTTATTAGAACAAACTCCTAAATTACAGATGAAATACATATGACTAGACTATAGCAATGTGATATTTTTGGAATTGTAAGAGTTTTAAGGAAAGCTGAACAACTTTGGTGTTGGGAGGATAGAGAGTGGCAGGCACTAATGGGTCTAGAGGTTTGAATCCCATTAGCGCTTCCTTCAATAATTTTTTTTCTGCTTCTGTTAAAGTGTTGGAGGCATCATCATATATAGGTGAAGTTTGCTTTTTCCATCTCCTCCCAATATCGTATACATTCACACTCTGTCCTTACTTTGGATTATTTCTTTGTTTTGCTTCTCTCCCAGTACCATGTTTTATTGAGGTGAAACCATTACATATTAAAGTTTACATTTCTTACACTCAATCCAGTGGCTGGATATAAAAGGGCTATTGAGCCATGAAAAAAAAATTTCACTGACACCATTGTAAAATCAAAGTAGACATTGCATGAGAAAGACTTTATTTTTTTTCTTTGGTTTTGAGGCCACATTTGGTGTTGCTTAGGGTCTACTCCAGCTCTGTGCTCTGGAGTCTCTCCCAGCAGAATCTAGGAGATCATACAAGATCAGTGATCACACTCAGACCTTCCACAGGTAAAGCATGCACTCTGTCCATTGAGCAATGGAAAGAAACTTTGAAGTGTCAGTTTTTCAGGTCAAAATAGATTTACTAGCAATTTATTCTTTTAACTAATAACAAAAGTATTGCATGGATTCTAGATGAAATTAATTAGCTTTTGAAAAAGGTTATATTGATTGCTTTATAAATGGTGGTGACTAAATAATTATCTATGTGTTAGTTTTACAAGAAATAGTCCCAAACACTTAACCAAGATATCCCATTAGTTCTTCCAAAACCTTCATAAGATAAATACAATATATTCTATAGACAAAGAAACTGAAGTTTGTTGATGAAGCAAATTAAAAAAGCAGCAGAGCCAAGAATTGAACCTAGATATCTTGTATCTACAACTATTCATTACAGTCTACTGGGAATAAAGGATGAAGGGCCAGCTCTTCTATGAATGTCATACAGCTGCTACCTTAAAAAATGACTCTTCTCTTCCCCTGCAGACATACAGATCTGACTACATCCTACTCCCAAGTTATTTGTATTGTATTATAATTAGTATTATAACTATCTTCCACGCATGACCAGATCTAATGTCCTCAAGGGCCTAGCTTATTCATCTTTGCACATAAAACCTTATTTTCTTCCTTGTGAAAAGCACTCACCTAAGTGTTATTTAACCGAGGAAGATGGAAATATATATCTTCAAAAGGATAGTGTTGGGTCTGAATATTTGTCGTGATAAAATAATGAAAGCAGCAAAACCAATAATAGCAGTATTGCTACTGTGTGTTGAGAGCCAAGTATGTTTCAGTATGTTCATGTCCAGTATCTCTTGTTTTGTTTTGTTTTAATACCCCCGGCAAGTTAAGTATAGTGGTATCTGTTGAGAGCAACCAAATAATCATTTTCAGAAACTATAAACAACTCCTCTGTGATATTAAAGTTGGGGCATGAACATGTATTTGCTTCAAATAGGTCACACAGAGCTTTGAGCCCCAAGCAATCCTTGGCCAAAATTTCACAGTATTACATTCTGAACAGACCACAGATTTCTCTTCCATGAAAGCCCCACCCACACTCTAGAGCCCTACAATTCTGTCAAACAAATGTTTGACTTGATTTTCTACACAAACTTGATTCTGAGCCATGGAATTTCAGAGCTGTGCCTGCAAGCTTGGAATTCAAATATTAGCCTTTCTGACCTGAATTTCTTTGATCTCCCAAGTTTACACTCACAAATATTGATAACATAGCTCTAATCACAAGCAAGTGTACCAGGTCTGTAGCTCACGGTTGCCAAGTGTGTACATAGATCTCTACTGAGATCAAAATGGATTTGGGTTACGCAAATGCTTATCTGATGTTTGGAGAGCCCCACATATGGGGCAGGCAGACAGAGCCCACTTTCATACAACATTCATACAACCAATACTTCATCTTAAAGGACAGAAATCAAGCATGAACTATAGTTGAACTCTGGTAAAATCAGACTCCTGCCAATATGACCTGACCTTCTTTAATTTTTAGTCTGTTTTCTCTTTGGGGAATAACTAGTATGGTGATCTACCAGTTATCTAGCCTCTATCTGATACCAGGCATAGTATTTATATAATGTCAGCAGTAATATGTTAAATTCTATATGCTAGGCTATTTTTATATGCCAGAAGTCTATTATTATATGACTTTATATTTGCAGCATTTCATCTATGCCACAATACAAAGCTGGAACTAGTACTACCTTCATATCTACAAGAAGGAAATCGAGGCAGAGAGTTGAGGTAGTGAGAACACAATACAAACAAATGGTGAAGCTATAATCCCTCCTAAGAAGTAATTTTTTAATATGGAATGTTTCACGAATTTGCATGTCATCCTTGCGCAGGGGCCATGCTAATCTTTTCTGTATCATTCCAATTTTAGTATATGTGCTGCCGAAGTGAGTACAAAGAAGTATTTTTTTTCTATTCTCTCATGGTTCTATCAAGTCAGGCACTGTCATCTGAAACGAGAAAATAAGTTATTTAAGTAACTTGCCCAAGTTTCATGGCCGGTAAATGTCAGAACCAAAGATAGCACAGGAGTAGGGCATTTACCTTGTATGCAGCCTGACCTAGTATGGATGGTGGTTCAAATCCTGGTTGGTCCCATATGGTCCTCCAAGCCTGCCAGGAGTGATTCCTGAGTACAGAGCCAGGAGTAACCAACCCTTCAGTGTAGTCAGGTGTGAACCAAAAAACAAACAAACACCTAAAAGAAAAAAAAAAAGAATCAAAATTTAAAGTTGGGTTCAACTTTAACATCCCTGAGAGTTCTTTACAAAGGTTACCCAGGAAGACTGTTTTTAAGTGGCCTGATTTGGTTATAGCCTTCAAGCAAAGAATTCTTTTTAATGAAATGTCTAAAAAATATTTTAAGACAATGGTATGACAGAAATCCTATTTAGCCACCTGGTCCTGACATGGCCTTCATAGAACAGATTATCCATGACCCAATTAATTGGCCAAAAGAACTCTTTGAGGAAAAAAATAAAAAAAAAACAAACAGAAGAAGTGGGGGTACTTATGCTGGTAACCTGGGTGAGTTGAACCTGATTGAACCTCGGATTCTCACTGAAAGAGAAGCTAGAGATCTGTGAGCTTCTTCCAGTTCAAGCAGGGGACCAGGAAGGTGCTGCCCTGGTGCTGAACTCAGGCAAGGTATTGTTTGTTTAATCTCATTCCCATCATATTATTCTGTCACCTTCCATATTATTAAAAATTTAGACATATTATACTGAGGTGATGAAGTAAAACCTAATCCTCCAAATAACCTCAGGAAGCTAAAATTTGGCCTCTCCACAAACCTCAGCCCTTCTGGGATGCTCCTGGAGCACTTTCCCCTAAATTGAGTTCATGTTCTTTTCTGCTTCTCTCAGATTCTTGGCACTTCAATGTGTTAGTTTCCTCAGGAATGTTTGCTTTTCCCCCAGAAATATTTTCCTACTCTCTTCCTGGTCTTTTCATACTCTGGTCTATCAACACCAATATAACTAACATCATCATCATTATCATCATCATCGTCACTTGAAATGCTCTCAGATATCCAGTTTCTCTCACGTGTTCTTTGATGTGTCAGATTCTCATTATTCACCTGTTAGGATTCATCTCTTTCCCCAGATGTGGTCTCCCTCACATCCTAGAAGCAAAAGAAGCTGCTTATCATCCTTCTTCTTTCCTTCTTTTTCTCTCTGGTAGAGTCTCCACCCCCAAAGAATCCAGAACTCTTCCCAAGATCCTTCAGGGCCATTGTGGTTAGCACAGGGCCAGCACACCCTCTTCTATACTTTCATACCGAAAAGAAACAAAGGTATGGAGGTTTATGGGTGGCGGGTCCAAGTCCCAGAGAGCTTGAAAATCTGTTGTGTCTTCATCTCCCTCAAGAGAGAGATGCTCTTGCCTGCTCCAACCTTCAATTTGACCTCTTCAGGATTTAACTTTGCAGTGAATTTCCAGGGCCCCTTGTTGTATAGCTGTTTCCCCTTTTTCTTCTTTGGTCAAAGAAACTGTTCCCTCAAAGCATATCCACCAGAGTCATCACCCACTTAAAACTTCACAGCTCCTGCCTGTCCGCTGAATCAAATCTCCTGTCTCATGCCTCTCTAATCTGACCCCGGCACCATCTCTTTCTCCAGCCTACACGTCTTCCTAACATTCTCAAAGTCTTTACTATGCTGAAGGAAACAATAGGCCAACCCTTTTTTTTTGGGGGGGGGGAGAAGAAGGGACTGACTGCACATCCTTTTCCTCTATGGAGTGCCCTTTCCAACTCTGCCTTCCAAATAATAACCTCTGTGCATTCTTATCATGCCTGGGCATGGTACCACACTTTTGAATCTCTAGAGCCATACTTGACCTTTTCATATATGATACTAATGGGTTATTGGTCATTTGGGAGCCTCAAAAGGAGATCTCAGGAAAGATCAGTGTCTTTCTTAGAGGCCCTCATTGCTAGTTTACTGGAGCTGACCAAGCCCTCACAGTTCTTCCTAAGGAGAAAAGTCCTACTGGAATCTTTTTTTTTTTCAGTTGGATGATTTGTTACTGAACTCCTACATGTTCCTTTTGCTCTTCCACACCTGCACCTTCGCAAATAAACCCTCTTCTGAACATTTCATCATTAGTCAAGTATCAAGATTCTGCTTCTTATACATTGTCCTTGTGTATACCAGACCCCAGAAAGTCCTTGATAGGTACCTACTGGTTATGTTCCCTGCTGTCTTTGGCATCCCCATATGCACTCAATTGCTTTACTTCATCCTGACTTATGGCTATTTATTCAACCACTTTTAGTGAATAGCTACTACTATTGGCTACTACAGATTCAGAAACCAACAGCTAATACCTGAACTTGAGCTGACTGTCCACGCCGGTACAGAAGATGAAGCCTAGGTCTTGGGATTGATCATACTTTCACAGGATTTCTGTGAATGGAAAGCATAGTTGCTACCTAAGGGTGGTCACATGGGTCAAAGTCCTGAGCCTATTTCCCAACACAGACAAAACCCTCCATGAACATCTGTTATTTTTTATTATCACAGATAATTAGCACACATCAACTAAATGAATAATTAATTAAATTTATGATCCCACTCATCTCCACAGAAACCTCCCCCTTCTCCATTAGATAGACCATTGCAGGGAAGGCGTTTTCTTCCTATTTTATAGATGAGGAGAGTGGGAATTCCTGCATGCGTGAATTAATATCCAACCCTTCAGCCTGCTCTATCTCCAGTTTCTTCCACACAGAACCAGGCTATTGTCTAGAGAGCCCTGGGCACAAAGTTCTTTAGAAGCAACCCTGGCTTTCTCCCAGCCCTCCAGCTCTGGGGCACTTGTGCCAAAGGTCACAGCCACCACTGTGTCTGAGAATCAGGGTGCTGGTACTCCTGGGGCTTGTAAACACTGAGTCAGCTGGGCTGTGCCTTTGAAGCCCCCCCATTTCCCAGAATCTGAAGCTTTAGTTCCTGTTTGGCAGCCACTGCTCTTTCTTGTAAGGCCTTTGCAAGCCCTGAGGCCCCTTCTGGTAACTGTAGGGTAGGCAGGAGTTCCACTTCCACATTCACTACCGCACCACAGGAGGGAGATTTCTCAGAGAAAAGGTAAAGCTCCTTTCCCCCAGCACAAACCTCAAACCTGGTCCTTCAACTCCTTATTCTTTTATTTTTTTTGAATTTTTTAATTTTAATAATATAATTTTTATTTTGATCGTAGTAGTTTACATATTGTTGACAATAATATTATAGGTACATATTTACATAAAATCAGGGGGTTTCCATCACTGATTTGTCCTCCCTACACCTCCATGTTCGTCCTACCTCCCTTATCCTCCCTCAACCCCGGGCTTCGAGAATATGTGGTCCCCTCTGTACCTAGCTTACTACTTAGTAGTCTTGGTCTTGGTGCCTCCCTTATTTCCCCCTCTAACTGGGAGGAAGGACTACATAGTTCAAATTATGTGGTTTTATTTGAAGAAGAGAAAAGTAATACACTGGGGTAAAAGTCTAATATGCCAAAAATGGGCGGAATTCTTCTAGAGGCTCTCATCGTCGGTTTGAGAGATGAAGGAGAAAAAGAAGGTGAAACACCCCAACAGTAGAAAAAGAAGTGTCAAATATCCAGTGAGCACTCCAGTGCAACTCCTTATTCTTTTGAGATTTTGCTTCATCTCCCACTATAGCTTGACTTTTCCCCAGAAATGATGGAGAATTTTCTCCTGCTGAGGCTCTTTGGCAGATACCTGGGTTCAAGTCTGCACTGGTGCACCCCTCCCCTTTTCCATGCTGCTTAATGCTGGGAATTGCCCTGATGTGGGGACAGAGACTCAGAGCAATGAAATGACTAATGCAGGAATGTTCACCTGCAATCCCCTTTCCTTTGATTTAGAGAAACCATTGGAACTTGCTGCAGGGTGGAAGGCCCCAAGCAGAAGCAAATCTCACTGCCTCAGTGCCCAAGCATTATAATATTACTCTCCCTAAGTGTTCCCTCCTCCAAGATACTCTCACATACTCATTTCCCCAGGTTCCCAGGCCCTAGCACATTGCCTGAGGTGGGACTTAGAGTGATATGAGTAGTTTAAGCCTCCAGCATGTCTGGTGGTAATTAGAAGAGGGAGATGTGATGTGAGATTGGAGAACAGAACAGGACCAAATCATATAGCACCCCATGCTGAGTGACCTGAACTTAATTCTAAAGGTGAGGAGAAGCCTTTAAATGTTTCAGAGCAGAACCTGAAACCTATCTTTACACATTACAGAAAGGGAATTCTCTAGAGCAAGCAAAGTAGACTGAAAGGGAATAGATAGGAATATCTGGAGGAGGGATCATGGAATAGCAGGCAGAAGAAAGGAAGCTCTCTGCAGAAAGAAATTATGGTCTTTGAATACCCAGAAAGTGCCTCAAAGGACATCTTGCAGGCCACCAACGACTTCTGATTCTGTCAGCCTGGGATAGAGCCTGAAAATCTGCATTTCCAACAAGGCATTGTGTCCAGTTCTTGGGGGCCACTGTATTAGAGAACAAAGAAAGTGAGGATAAAAATGGCACCCTCATTTTAATTTTTTTTACTATTAAATCACCATGAAATTCAGAGTTAAAACGTTGTTGATAGTTGTTTTGGTCATACAATATTCCAACACCCAAATCCTAACAGTGTTCATTTCCTACCAACGAATTCCCCAGTTACATTCCCATTGTCCCATACTAACCTACAGTCTGCCCCTCAAGAGCAGTGACTTCCCCCCTCTCTCTTCCTCCCTCCCTCTTTCTATGTATGTATCTATCTATTTATCTATCTATCTATCTATCTATCTATCTATCTATCTATCTATCTATCTATCTATCTATCTATCTATCTATCTATCTATCATCTATCTATCTATATTTTCTTTTACCTCTTTAGACACCATGGTTTGCGACACTGTTACTAAAGGGATCATACATATCACTATGCTTCCATTTAAGTCCCAATTCCTGTTTAGAGTTATCATTTCCAACTATTACTATCATCACAGTAGTCCTTTCTCTGTCTTAAATACACCTTCCACCAAACATTTCTATCAGGAAGTCAGTCTTTTGTTTTCTTTTTTCTTTTAATTAAGTACTAGTCAACCTTTACTGAGGAAAATCAGCATGGAGTAAAAGATATTCCAAGCAGAGGACACAGTCTGACCAGAGGTCAGGTGGGTGAGAAATAGCAAGATTTGTTTAGATCATTAGGTCATTAGGTCACTCTCAAATGAAACTGTGTCAGCTCATGAAAGGAAGTGTACATATATGGTCTCCAGATAAATTTAATTGTGCTGTGAGGCAGAAGTGTGTACATTTGTACATTTTTAGGTGGTAGAATTGGTAGACTGTTCAGGTCTTAGATTGCCTCTGACAATCCGGTTCAAGTTAATGTGCATACAAGTAGAAAAAAGGGTACAGTCAGAGGTCCACCAAATTCCTAATCATGAACTTCAAGTAAAGCATCCCTACAGTGAATGGTTTGAAGCAGAGAATGTACTCAGAATAATTAGTAGACGGCTCTCTTAATTACTAAATTAAAAACTGACTAAAGGGTAAGAGAGGTAGGACTGGGATTAAGTTACTTGCCTTGCATATGGCTCAGCCCAGTTCAGTCCTGGTGTGATTTATGGTCGCTAGAGTTAGGGATGATTCCTAAGCACAGAACCAGGAATAATCCCTGAGTGTTGCCAAGTGTGGCCCCAAACCTCCATTCCTCCAAATGTGTTTAAGTAGGTATAGATGTTCCCTGATCTAAGTGAGAGGAAATGACAAACTGTAGGGGAGAACCAGTTTACTGTTTGCAGACAAGCGGTTGTTGCTAAATGTCAAGTTGGGACTTGTTTTTTAGCAAGGTCCCTCTGCCCAATTTAAAAATACATTGGTTTATAAGAACCACAAAAATATTTTTTAAAAAAGTTTTGGTTGTGCCAGGAGCGATTTCTGAGCATTGAGCCAGGAGTAACCCCTGAGTGCTGCCGGGTATGACCCAAAAACCAAACCAAACAAAACAAAACAAAAATGTGGAGGCCAGAGAGATAGCATGGAGATAAGGTGGTTCGAATCCTGGCATCCCATATGGTCCCCCGAGTCTGCCAGGAGCGATTTCTGAGCGTAGAGTCAGGAGTAACCCCTGAGCGCTGCCGGGTGTGACCCAAAAACCAAACCAAACCAAACCAAACAAAAAAGTGTTGGTTGGTTGATTGCTAAACTCAGAGGCCCTTGTTTAAATCTAGGCTGATAGGTAATGCAAATCAACTAAGCAAGAATGAACCTTTTCCACCCTTACCCCACCTACTGATATTAGCAGAGACCCAGAGAGCTCTTGTTTTATTTATTTATTTACTTACTTAATTAATTTATCAGATGTGGTTTCAAAGATTTTCATGATTGAGCTTCAGTTATACAATGTCCAATAGCCATCATTTCACTAGTGTACATTTATTGCTATCAATGTCCCCAGTTTGCTTCCTGCCCTCCCCTAGCCTTACCCCCACCTGCCTCGAAGGCAGACATTTTTTCTCTTCCTATCTCTATCTATTTTCCCTTTAAACACTGGTCTACAATATGTTTACTGAATAGGTATTATGCATTACTTTACCTTTTTCAGCACCCTGACCTTTTATTGATTACTTTATTAAACACCCTGGTTACAAGGTTGTTTAGAATACAGTTAGGCTTTTATTCTGCAAAACAAAATTATATTAAAAAAATGTTGTTTATGGTTGAGTTTCAGTCATACAGTGTACAACACCATTCACTAGTGCACACTTTCCGCAACCAGAATTCCCAGTTTCCCTTCTACTCTCCCCACTGTCTGCCTTTGGGGCAGGCATATTTTTCCTGTCACTCTTTTTCTTTCTTTCTTAATTTTTCTTTCTTTCTTTTCTTTCTTTCTTTCTTTCTTTCTTTCTTCTTTTCTTTCTTTCTCTTTTCTTTCTCTTTTTCTTTCTTTCCTTCTTTTTTCTTTCCCTTCTTTCTTCTTTTTCTTTCTTTCTTTCTTTCTTTCTTTCTTTCTTTCTTTTCTTTCTCCTTCCTTTTCTTCTTTCTCTTTCTTTTCTCTTTTTCTTTCTTTCTTCTTTTTTATTTCTTTCTTTTTTATTTCTTTCTTTTTTCTTTCTTTTTCTTTCTTTCTTTCTTCTTTCTTTCTTTCTTTCTCTTTCTTTCTTCTCTTTCTTTCTTCTTTCTTTCTTTCTTTTCTTTCTTTCTTTCTTTCTTTCTTTTCTTTTCTTCTTTCTTTCTTTCTTTCTCTTTCTTTCTTCTTCTCTTCTTCTTTCTTTTCTTTCTTTCTTTCTTTCTCCCTTTCTTCCTTCTTCCTTCCTTCTTCCTTCCTTCCTTCCTTCCTTCCTTCCTTCCTTCCTTCCTTCCTTCCTTCCTTCCTTCCTTCCTTCCTTCCTTCCTTCCTTCCTTCTTTACCCCTTTTAGACACAATGATTTGCAATATTGTTACTAAGGGATATCATACCTATCACTTTATCTCTTTTCAGCACCCAATTCTTGCCCGGAGTGATCCGTTCCAACTATCATTATGATAGTGATTCCTTCTTTCTCCTAGCTGAACTCCCCCACTATTTGTGGCAAGCTTCCTACCATGAACTGGTCCTCCTTGCCCTCATCTTTATTGTCTCCAGAATTACCATACTATCTTATCATATATATCCCACAAATGATTGTGATCATTCTATGTCTACCCCTCTTTTTTGACCCATTTCACTCAGCATAATACTCTCCATATCCATTCATGTATAAGAAAATTTTATGACTTTATTTTTCCTAACAGCTGCATGGTATTTCAATGTGTAGATATACCAAAGTTTTCTTATCTACTCATCTGTTTTCAGACATGGGTTATTTTCAGATTCTGGCTATTGAGAATAGTGCTGCAATGAACACAGAAATACAGATGCCTTTTCTGAATTGTGTTTTGTCCTTTAGAGCTAGAAGCCAAAAAAGTGAAGAAAGATAGCAGACTGATCATGGAAAGGCCATAAAGACAAAGGAGAATAATAAATTTGGAATGATAGAGGTGGAGTCTGAGTCCTTTCAAAGGTTTCAGAACAGACATATAAAGCAGACAGAGTTAGAACAGTTGTCTTTGGTATATAAATGGGAAACCAATGGCCAAAGTAGTATAGCCAAAAGTAGTATAGCAAACTACAGAAAAGCTGAAAGCAAATTCCTAGCAACATAAGATATGTAAGCATCTCATCTTGGGCTGGTCCTAATGCAGATTTTGCCCTGACCATTCCTGACAGCACTAAAATCCTGTGATTCTTGCACAAGGGAAAGTTAAAATCAGCTTTTAGACCTTTCTCCAACTTTTCTCTTTGCTTGTAAAACAAGACGGTCCTAAATGTTGCCAGAGTCTTTCTTCTCCTAAATACAGTGGTTCTATAAATGCTTCCAGTACCCAAATTTTTTTCCTGTGATCATGTGATTCTCACCTATCCATCTTGTCTCATAGGTAGTTACCAGTGAATAATAATATGAATAATTAGAGCACTAATGACCACTTTTAATTTAGTCTCATGGACCCAGTACTGATCACTAAGTATATCTTACTTTGCAAACAGATTTATCATTTCTATAATCAATTCCATTGGGCAGGTTGGGCTGCATCATACTTTCTATCATCACCTTCAAGGAAACAAACTTGTATGAAGTTATCTAGTTACTTGCCCAAGGACTTGTGCAAATGTCTATTCATTGACTTTGAAATTCATTCAGATAAGTAGTAAAGCACTTTAATATATACCATACAACTTTTAGGACGCACTGTACCCAAGAATGTTCAAAGTATTGACCTGAATTTAAAACTTCACTGAGAATCCTATATTTTCTATTTGACAATCCTATGTTCAGTACAAGATAAATATAGAGGAGAGCAAATTCCTTTGAGAAGACTGAATGGAAGTGTTATTGCTTATTCACTGGCCCACACAGTTGATTGAAGAGCTTAGATGAATCATTTTCAAAAGTATAGGGATAGATTATCCTCACTCATTTCATTTGGAAGTCTCTTGACGTCACCAAAGTCACTTTCACAGAGATCCTGAACAGAGCTAGAGAAAAGCTCTTCAGAATGATCTGTAAGAGGCCTAGTTCTATAGCTACCTGTGTCACTGGGCTTTTAATATGAAAGGGGCCTAAAATAGTGATTCTCCTTCCTTTTCTACTCCCATTGGATGTCTGAAATCTCATAGAATATCTTGATTTTCTAATACCAAGAACTACTCCTCCTCTGCACCTAAGTATTCTACTTAATCCTAAAAACAGAAAATTACAGAAGCACATATATGGCCAATAAATAGAACCCTTCACACACCCCACTCCTTACCATTTTATATTCCAGAGTCAAAGTGACTCATAATCTTGGATTTTCTTTCTCCTGAATGACATAAAATTTTAGGGAAAAAATATCAACCCACTTAATTGCCAGACCTGAGCAACACATTATGAATTTCCTAAATCCTCCCTAGAACACTGGTGCTGAAAGAGAAAAGAGTGGAGTTGCTTCCAAGTCTCTGCCAGCAGTGTGAAAGCTCACCTTCTCAGGGTAGACATACTATCCTAGTGGACCCCCTGACTTAACTACATGCCTGGCAATATGTACCCCACCTCTGTGCCTTTATCCATCGTATCCCACCCATTCCCTTTATGAAGTGATGTAAGAATTTGTCCCCTTAACATAAAAAAACAAGGATGTGAGAGGCCTTAGGTAAGGTAGTTTAGGTATTAGAATGCAAAAGGTTTGCAAAAATATACCCAAGAAAGAACAAGATAGCAGGAAAGAATAGAAAACAAATATCTGCTGTAGGCAAGTATATAATAAAACTGTTTAGGGTTTGTGGGATGTAGGGACTACATAGACAAAAATAGAATAGGAAACTTCCAGGACTATAATTTAAGGTTACCCTCTGATAGATATGTAAAATACCTCAGCCTCTGATCTTCATGTTGATATGTTTACTGTCCTTAATGTCTCCGTCAACAGTGACTCACCTGTTGGGAATCCTAGGGAGTGTAGGGGAATTATATTGTATTGACTAAATGGCCATCCTGTGAGAATAAAGATGGCTTCCCAGGCAACCTAAAGCTTGGGCACATCCTGTATGTTTGCCTTAGTATGCATGTGTTTGTCCAACTCCTGATGAATGGGGGTTGAAGTTGCCAATCCAATTGGTTTTAGACAGTGTGGTTTCTATCAAAAGATCACATTTTAGCTTATTGGGAAACTAGCATCCCACATACTTTCAATCTGCATTGTCTACCTGATTACAAAGATGTCCTCAGCCTAATCAGATTGGGTTGAAATGCATTTGAGTGGGGGTACCCTCTGCCTGCCCCCATGGAAATACTGGAACAGTTATTAGAGCAAAAAATGGGACACTGAAGCACTTAGCAAGTACAGATCAGCATCCCAAAGCAAAAAAGATTTATAATGTATTATATGCACATTAAAAATATCTAACTTGATCATCCCATGGTTGAGATTTATGAATAATTTATTTTGCACACAAATTTTGCTTAATGTTCCACATTATTTATCTCTCCTTAATTTTATAATGTTTTCCTATGAGAGGTTTATTTTTAAATTAAGATTTAATTTTCTTTGAGCAATTTAAGTTTCATAGGAAAGTTAAGGTCTCAGATGTCCCATAGGCCCTTTGATTCTATATGACACCTTCTACAATAATAATAATGAATAATGTCACCCACCAAAATATTCTATTGGCATAATTGTTAAACATATACTGATATGGCATCATCCACTTATCATTTACCTAAGGTTCAGTTCTCCTGTAGGAGAATTCTATAGGTTTGGACATTCATTTATCATTATAATATTAAAGAGAGCACAGGTATTGCTCCAGAATTCTCTCTGCTTTCTTAATGCATGCCTTCCCTGTCCTAAATTCATAAACACTGATTGTCATTGATCCTTTTCTGTCTCGTTATTTCCAAACATTATACATTTGGAATAATTAAGTATGTAGCCTTTCAGACTGACTCCTTTCACTTAGTAATATGCATTTAAGGTTCCCTTGAGTCTCTTTATGGCGTGATAGCTCATTTATTTGTAGAGTTGAATAATATTCCATTCTCTGAATCTTTCACGATTTATTAATTCTTTAGCAACTGAAGGGCAACTTAGTTGCTTCCAAGCTTTGGCAATTATGAATAAAGATATTATAAAAAAGCATGGGTAAACTTTTGTGTAGATATGTTTTCAACTTTAGGGAGGCATGGAGGACACATATTTAGGTGCTCAGGGGCTCCCCTGAATCTGCACTCAAGAATCACTCTTGATGGGTTCAGAGAACCAAACAGGATGCCAGAGTTTGAACCCAGGTTGGCTGCATGCAAGGAATTGCCTTACCAACTAACTGTCCTCTCTGGTTCCAGTTTTCAACTTAGTTTGATAAACATCAAGGAGAGGAATATTTTATGCAGTGTTCTAGATTTTGTTCATTCTGATAAATATGTGGAGGCTCAAACTTAAACCAGCCATATAAATATGGGGCAGAAACTTACTTTTCTAAGTGTTGGTTTATTCACCTATAAAAACAGCATAGTTTTATGTTCCTCAGAGGATTATTCTAAGTATTAATTAGAAAAATAGCCTGCAAAGCAGTATTTTTGAGCGTCTGTTATGGACAGAATCATTTAGAAGTTGATAGACGCTCATTACAATCCTGAAAGGACAATGATCTATATTCCAAGCTTTGCGTCCCCAGGACCCAGCAAAGAGCTTGTGATACAATGTGATCACATAAAATGTAGAATATATGACACGTATATAAATTAATGACTAAATGCAATAAAAGTCCAGACTCCCTGGCATGATATACATAGCCTATTCAGTATATCTTTCTGGCCTCATCCACCCTCAAGTCACATATGACTAATTGGTATTTGACTAATAATCCATGTCTTTTCATGTCTCAGTATCACCACATGCATATAATAATTTTTCTTTGTCTTGAATGCCTGCAACACTTCCTTTGTTACCCCTTTGTCTTAGCTCTGTTTTATAAAAATATTTGAATAAGTCTGCTTCTTCTCTGCCTGCCAGTCTTTTCAGGTAATTTAAGTCAGTCCTCAGACCATTCCTTATCTTGATTTTCCAGGTCAAATTTATCTCCTCCCTTCAAATCTTATCAGTGATAATGTCTGAATTCTATACCATCTTGGATCTCATGCATTTCCAGTTACCTTAGTCATTCTCTTATTGAGTCCTCTAGAAGTATGTTTTAGATGTAAACTAAATTGCACTGGTAAAGATGGATGTTCTTTTTATGATTGAAACCCAACTACAAACATGTTTGCAATCATGGTGATTAAATAAAGATATTATTAAAAATAAAAAAATTATACTATGAAACTTATATTCTACTGAGCAGAGTTGGCTAACAAAAAAATCTAATACACATGTTGATGGTATATATGCCAGGAAGAAAAATAAAGAAAAGAGATGAAAGTAGAGGATGATGTGAACTTTGTATATAGTATGATCAAAAGATAGTTCTCTGTTGTGATCCTAATGAAGCAGAATCCTGAAGGAAACAAAAGAGTAAAAATATAAGAGCTGAAAGAGGTGCATTTTCAACAGAAGGGGAAAAAATTATAGGTCCCTGAGGAAAGAGTATAGAGGCAGTGTAGTAAGGTTCACTTAATTAAATTGTGCTAGTGAAGAAGAAAGAGTTGGAGATCTGCTAAGAGAGACTCTGAAGTTGAATCAACTAGGACCTCAAGAGCAATGATGAGAAAATATTTTATAGTGAGATGGGCTTCTAATGGGAAGTATATCTGAATGTCATGATGGCAAATCTCTAAGTACTTTGCAAAGCTAGGTTTTAGTGGTTTGTGGGATTAATCGGTTCCAATCCCACTCAGTCTATGTCATATTACTCATTGGTTGAAAACCTGTTTAAATATAGTACCTTGGATTGTTGTTTAAACCACCTAATTCCCCTCTGGTCTGTTTCTTCCCAATAAATAGTCCGGGCTGCAGGAACATTTTCTCTTGTGCTTTCGGACTTCCCACTGAACTTCCTGCTTTTTAGGAGCTAAAGGCTTGGAATTTCTGAACCCATTTCTCCCTCTTCGATTTGTGTGTGTGTGTGTGTGTGTGTGTGTGTGTGTGTGTGTGTGTTTCCTACATTGACGTTTGCTTCCAGACCTGCACCTTTGCAGTGTCCTCGCTTTGGAATCTGAGGCCTAATTCTAGCAGAGGTTCTTGCGTGGAAGCAGGGAGACCTGACTAGAGATTTTGGCTCTAACTACTGCAGGACATGATGGTTCCTAGAACTCATATAATGGTGGTAACAAAAGTGCATGGGTGCCAATGTGTAAGATGTATTTGAATTCTATTTTTGTGTGTGTTGACTTCACCCTAGAGGTGTGTAGAACTCACTGCCCTTATTTTTTTTTGAATTTTTTTATTTAAACAACTTTATTACTTACATGATTGTGTTTGGGTTTCAGTCATGTAAAGAACACCACCCATCACCAGTGCAACATTCCCATCACCAATGTCCCAAATCTCCCTCCTCCCCACCCAACCCCACCTATACTCTAGACAGGCTTTCTATTTCCCTCTTATATTCTCATTATTAGGATAGTTCAAAATGTAGTTATTTCTCTAACTAAACTCATTCCTTTTTGTGGTGAGCTTCATGAGGTGAGCTGTAACTTCCAGCTCTTTTCTCTTTTGTGTCTGAAAGTTATTATTGCAAGAATGTCTTTCATTTTTTTAAAACCCATAGATGAGTGAGACCATTCTGCGTCTTTCTCACTCTCTCTGACTTATTTCACTCAACATAATAAATTCCATGTACATACATGTATAGGAAAATTTCATGACTTCATCTCTCCTGACAGCTGCATAATATTCCATTGTGTATATGTACACAGTTTCTTTAGCTATTCATCTGTTGAAGGTATCTTGGCTGTTTCCAGAGTCTTGCTATGGTAAATTGTGCTGCAATGAATATAGGTGTAAGGAAGGGATTTTTGTATTGTATTTTAGTGTTCCAAGGGTATATTCCTAGAGTGGTATAGCTGGGTCGTATGGGGGCTCGATTTCCAGTTTTTGGAGGAATCTCCATATTGCTTTCCATAAAGGTTGAACTAGACGGCATTCCCACCAGCAGTGGATAAGAGTTCCTTTCTCTTCACACCCCGCCAACACTGCTTGTTCTCATTCTTTGTGATGTGTGCCAATCTCTTGGGTGTGAGGTGGTAACTCATAGTTGTTTTGATTTGCATCTCCCTGATAGTTAGTGATGTGGAGCATTTTTTCATGTGTCTTTTGGCAATTTGTATTTCTTCTTTGTCAAAGTGTCTGTTCATTTCTTCTCCCCATTTTTTGATGGGATTAGATGTTTTTTTCTAGTAAAGTTCTGTCAGTGCCTTGTATATTTTGGAGATTAGCCCCTTATCTGATGGGTATTGAGTGAATAGTTTCTCCCACTCAGTGGGGGCTCTTGTTCTTTGGGCGCTATTTCTTTTGAGGTGCAGAAGCTTCTCAGTTTAATATATTCCCATCTGTTAATCTCTGCTTTCACTTGCTTGGAGAGTGCAGTTTCCTCCTTAAAGATGCCTTTAGTCTCAATGTCCTGGAGTGTTTTACCTATGTGTTGTTCTATATATCTTATGGTTTTGGGTCTGATATCGAGGTCTTTCATCCATTTGGGTTTAACCTTCATACAGGATGTTAGCTGGGAGTCTAAGTTCAATTTTTTGCAAGGCTGTCTTCTCTCACCACTCCTATTCAACATAGCACTGGAAGTACTTGCTATAGCAATTAGGCAAGAAAAAGATATCAAGGGAATCCAGATAGGAAAGGAAGAAGTCAAGCTCTCGCTGTTAGCAGATGACATAATGACTCTACTTAGAAAACCCTAAAGTCTCTATGAAAAAGCTTCTAGAAACAATAGACTCATATAGCAAGGTGGCAGGCTACAAAATTAACACACAAAAATCAATAGCCTTTTTATACACCAATAGTAATAAGGAAGAAATGGACATTAAGAAAACAACCTCATTCACAATAGTGCCACACAAACTCAAATATCTTGGAATCAACTTGACTAAAAATGTGAAGGACCTATACAAAGAAAACTATAAAACTCTGCTCCAAGAAATAAGAGAGGACACATGGAAATGGAAGCACATACCCTGCTCATGGATCGGCAGGATTGACATCATTAAAATGGCAATACTCCCCAAAGCATTGTACAGATTTAATGCAATCCCTCTAAAGATACCCATGACATTCTTCAAAGAAGTGGATCAGGCACTTTTGAAGTACATTTGGAACAATAAACACCCTAGAATAGCTAAAGCAATCATTGGGGAAAATTATGGGAGGAATTACTTTTCCCAACTTTAAACTGTACTACAAAGCAATACTTATCAAAACAACATGGTATTGGAATAAAGACAGGCCTTCAGATCAGTGGAATAGGCTTGAATACTCAGAGAATGTTCCCCAGACATACAATCACCTAATTTTTGATAAAGGAGCAAGAAATCCTAAATGGAGCAAAGAAAGCCTCTTTAACAAGTGGTGTTGGCACAACTGGCTAGCCACTTGCAAAAAATTGAACTCACTGCCCTTATTGAAAGTGTAGAGGTGTAGTATGATGATGTTTCTCTGTCTCCTTATCTATAAAACAGGAATAATATATATATTTAACATGGATGTTAATCAAATTAATACTCAAGAAATGGCCTTTTATTTCTCCCTCATAAGCACATTAGTCTGGCAGGCAGTGACCATAGGATCATGAATCAGGATAGTGTTCAAGAAATGGTTGAGGATGAGCAGTGATAAATCTCAAATACCTGTAGGACTTGCTAAGGCAGAGGCACGGCAAAACATAGTGTATGATATGAAATAAGAATTTCAGCCGGCAAGGTGGCACTAGAGGTAAGGTGTCTGCCTTGCAAGTGCTAGCCAAGGAAGGACCTCTGTTCGATCCCCCGGCATCCCATATGGTCCTCTCAAGCCGGGGGCAATTTCTGAGTGTTTAGCCAGGAGTAACCCCTGAGCATCAAACGGGTGTGGCTCGAAACCCCCCCCCCAAAAAAAGAATTTCAGATAATGTTTGGGGCATATCACTATAGGTAGTTGCTGGAACCAGTGTCTAATCAAGAAAAAAGGTTATTTTTCCAGAAATACTCGTAAGACTCATATATATATTTTTATAGGGTGATTGGAAGGCCACTAAAAGTCAAATTAAAAATAAGGTCATATAAATTGAGGTCACACAAAATTTTCTAAAATATTAGGCTATGGGATGCCAGGGAAAGTTAGTTCACATACAGAAATGGAATTTCTTGAAGTACAGTTTTTAAGGAAAACATGTTAGCAGTTGAAAAATGTATGTTATCAGAAGAGGGGGGTTCTTTTCTATAACTGAAACCCAACTACAAACATGTTTGTAATCATGGTGCTTAAATAAAGACATTATTAGAAAAAAGAATAGGTTAAAAAAACTAGGATTCCTTCCTTCCTTCCTCCTTCCCCTTTCCTTTGTTTTATTTCCTTCCTCTTTCCTTAATTTTTCCTTTCTTCTCCCTTCCTTGTTTCTCCCTCTCTTCCTCCCTTCCTTCATTTTTTCTTTCTTCCTTCCACCCTTCTTTTCTTCTTTCCTTCCTGCCTTCCTCCCTCCCTTCCTCCTTTCCTTTTCCTTTGTTTTTCCTTTCCTTTTTTCTCAATTTTTTCTTCCTTTCTCCTTCCCTTTTCCTGTTTTTCCTATCCTTTTCCTTCATTTTTTCCTTCCTTCCTCCCTTCCTTCCTTCTTCCCTTCCTCCCTGCTTCCCACCCTCTCTTTCTCCCTTCTTTCCTCCTTCCCTCTCTCCCTCCCTTCCTTGTTTTCTTTTCTTTTTCTTTTTTCTTTTCTACTTTTTTTTCTTCCTACAGAATAGAAAATTCAAGTGAGAGATGATAATGTCTTGAAATGCTTTAAGGGAAATCATTTGCCTCATAAATTGCCTCACTTTTCCACACTGGCCATCATGGGTACATCAAAAAATCATGTTTTTGCTCATTATTAAGTAGATTTCTAATAACCTCTGTCCATCTTTATAGGAAAAAGAGCTGCCATTGGGGGAAGCTGACTAGAGCAACTCTTTTTTTTTTTTTTTTTTTTTTTTGGTTTATGGGCCACACCCGGTGATGCTCAGGGGTTACTTCTGGCTAGACGCTCAGAAGTCACTCCAGGCTTGGGGGACCATATGAGATACCAGGGGATCGAACCACAATCCATCCTAGGTCAGCCACATGCAAGGCAATGCCTTACTGCTGCGCCACCACTCTGGTCCCTAAGGCAACTCTTAACTTGGCCTTATATATCATATTTGAGGATGGAGAAAAAGAGTTTCCCAAAGTGGGTGATACCAGCCCCAGGAGGTTTATTTCCAATTCAGGAGGCATAAAAGCCCAGATGAATTGGGGAGGGGACTTTCTGTTTGTTCATTTAAAGAAGGTAAATTTTTAGGGCATGTGCTGAGTAGTTTTTGTTGCTGCTGTTCTTGTTGTGGCTGTTGCTGTTATTTCTGAAAAGGGAGAAGTAGACCAAGTAAGTTTGTATGCTTTTACCTCCTCATGCCTCCATCCTATTGGCTCCCCCTTCCTATCTCTGACTTGTGGTCCTATCTGAGGGGGGTCAAAACTACATGAACTTTCACTTCACTAAGAAGGAATCAAACTTTAAGCCCTTTGTCTGCCAAAATGCAGACTGTCAATTTGACCAAAGCTAAGCATAGTTCTTCTGAGTGATTAAGAGAGAAGGCAAATGCCTCTCATTCCTCAGAGCTACCAAGGACCATGTGGTAAATGACCCCATCTGGGTACCGAATGGCACCCCAGTCTCTCCCCCGCCTCCAGAGAGTCACTTCTCCCCAGAGCAGCCAAGGGTCAAGGCTGATCAATTTTGCTTTGAGGGAAGGAATGTGCGGCACGTCCTCAGTGGAGGCCTGGAACAGATGTTGTGTTGTTCACTCCTCACTGCCTTTGCTAAGTGGACTTGGAAGTGAAGCCAGGCTTGACTGCAGAAGCTAATCAGGAGGTGATCGATTCCTTTTCAAACATCCATCCAGTCCCCAGATACTATGGGAGCTGTCTCCATAGCTGGGGGAGTTGACAGGGGTCTCAAAACTGAAATCAACCAAACATACCACATTGGCCTTCCCACTGATTTTGACAACTAAGGAAGCCAAAGGTTAGAGAGACACTGACACAGAAACTCAACCCAGTGAGAACTGGAATTCAGGTGAAAGGAGAGGGTTTACAAAGCCCTAAAAATGATGCTTCACTCCCAGCCCTGTTCACGCCTGGGCCCTCAATTGACTGCTCCTTTGTTCAGTTCTGAGCCCTATAGAATCCCAGAGAACACCTACCTCCTTCAAAGTCCCTTCAGAGCATTTCAATGCAGGGAAGAGGCCATGTTTTTCAATGAATGCTCCTGCACCATTGAACCAAAGGAGGAACATGTGCACAAGCAGCTGACTAACCGTCTGCACTGGAGATAGTTTTTGGCTTAAGTGGACAACAGACCCTCTCAGAAAATAGAATCAGAATTAGCGGGAAATGATCTGTAAGAGCTGAGAGAATAGTCAGGGGCATTTTTCTTCCTCAGTTTCATTTTTTTTTTCATTATCTTCTACCATTGCTATAATGACTGTACCTTTGCACAGTGAGACAGTCCTATGATGTTCTCAATCTCTGCCTGTTTCTAATGGGTGCAGCTCGGTAAGCTTCTAGATTCCTTCCCAACACTGTGGGGTCCCCCTACCTCTCCATTCCTTCATCTGACAAACAATAATTGAACCCTTTTTGCTAGATACAAATGTGATGAACATGTGGTTCCTGCTCTTTGGTGGAAAGAAACACTTTACTGGGGAGACAGAGGTAAAGGAAGTAATTATATGCCCAACTCATGAGTTGAATGATGCAGAAAAGCAACAGAGTAATTAAAGCACTGGAAAAAGGCAGATACCATATGAGCAGAATTACAAGTGCCAAAAAGGTTTCCTGGAGAACAGTTGCCTTTCCTGGAGAAATTGAATGAGCCTTCAAGGGAGGAACAGGTTTTTGTCATAAGTGGAGTAGGAAAGACACATGCTAGGTTTGATCCAGGTGCAGAATTGAAAACCAGCATGGCACATGAAAGGAGCTCCCAAGAGTTAAATGGATGCATGACATTTAATTCGACTGTGGCAATGCAAGTAGGTTCAACAAGGTAGCCAACAACCACACACAGATTCAAGGTCATACTCAATATCAGGACACTTTGTTTGGCCCAGAATTCCATCTTTGAACACCTTTAGACTTTCATAATTTCAGTTTTCTATAGTCCCTGCCTCCCCACGATTCTAGATCTTATTTGATTCCTCCAGGAGGAATCCTATAACTTCTGTGGTGGTACTCTCTGCTCTTTATGATGAAGGATCTCTAAAGGGTTTAGGTGGATACTATCAGGTCCATGCCATCAAAGAATGAAGGGCCGGGCAGTGGCGCTAGAGGTAAGGTGCCTGCAAAAAGAGAAAAGAGCTGGAAGTTCCAGCTCACCTCAGGAAGCTCACCACAAAGAGTGATGAGTTTAGTTAGGGAAATAACTACATTTTGAACTGTCCTAATAACGAGAATGTATGAGGAAAATGGAGAGCCTGCCTAGAGTACAGGTGCGGGTCGGGTGGGGAGAAGGGAGACTTGGGACATTGGTGATGGGAATGTTGCACTGGTGATGGGTGGTGTTCTTTACATGACTGAAACCCAAACACAATCATGTATGTAATTAAGGTGTTTAAATAAATTAAAAAAAATAAAATTGGAAAAAAAAAGGTTATGATATAGGCCACACAGGTGGTGGATAGGGCATGAATAAAGTTGATGCTTCCTGAAAAAAAAAAAAGAAGAAGAATGAAGTGTGAAGGAGGAATTTCTTTGGAGTACATTGCAATGATACAGGCAAAAGTATCCAGAGCCTGGACTTTGGCCCTGAAGAAGTAGTATGCTATGCCTTCTTCACAGCCCTCTCATTCTTTGAGGTCTGGTAATGAGTCAACACTTCTGTGACCGACATCACATTAAATATCAGAATGCTGTGAGTCTACCTGACATACTGAGCATCTTCTAGACTTTAGAGGTTTTTCCATACATCAACTCATAATTATTCTGCCACCCCTCTGTAGTTGCTTCTGCTCCTGCCTCCTCATTCTATGATGACTTAAAAGTTAAATAATCACAGGCAAGTTCTTTGCTAATTGACTGACCTATATTATTCAGACCCTAAGTAATGTGGAAGTCAAACTGGGCTTGATTCTTTGTGCTGACCTCACTAACAACTGGTGGTAACAAGAGGTTGCCCAGAATCTGGATGTGGCCATTAGAAGCAGGTAGTAGAAGTCAGCTTGCTAGAGAAGTGGTATGGACTTTGGGCAAAAATCTGAAGATAAATTCCCCCAAAAGAACAGGCTGAAAATGGGTTTTGCCTGTGGGTTTGTTTTGGTAAGTTCTAACCCAGGGATCCTCAAAAATTTTAAACAGGGGGCCAGTTCACTGTCCCTCAGACTATTGGAGGGTCTGACTATAGTAAAAAGAAAACTTATGAACGAATTCTTATGCACACTGCCTATATCTTATTTTGCAATGAAGAAACAAAACAGATACAAATACAATTTGTGGCCTGTGGGCTCTTTTTGAAAATAAGGAAGGATTCTAAATTTGCTTATATATTTAACACATGGATTAAAGCATGGGTAAGTTTCTGTCTCTGTGAGCTACTTTAGATACTCTAGAGAGGGAACACCTGGCTGGAAAGTATCCTTCTTGCAGAACCCCTAATACCCTTTACTGGAGCTTTGGCCTCCAGCTTAGCTATCTCTTTTGTACCCGACAAGATTTTTGAGGATAGAGCACCCACAATTCCTAAAGTCCTCCCCAAAGATTCAATTAACCCATGGAGCAGTGGTCCCTGGATCAGCAGAACCTGCACTAACTACTCAGACCAAGCATCCTGAAGCTCAGTGATTGGAGCACATAGTCTATCTCAACTGTTGGTGTACCTATCTGAGACCCTGGATTTGGTGTAAATACCTAAGACCCACCCATTCCTGGGAGGGGTCTTGGAATAGGTAGATAAACCCTGGAGCCAGGGGACCCAAAAGCCAGAGAGCGCAGCAGGGCAAAGAGCCCTAATCCCCTGGCTCCAGGGTTTATCTACCTATTCCAAGACCCCTCCCAGGAATGGGCCGGGTCTTGCAGGTAAGGTCACACCTAATATCCGGTTCCCAAGACCCCTCCCAGAAATGGGTGGGTCTTAAGTATTTACACCAAATCCAGGGTCTCAGATAGGTACACCAACACTCAACAAGTCCATTAGGGATCTCTGCTGAATGTGACATTGGAAAACTGCTACAAAAAAGGATAACATAGTATTACCAATGCTTTCTATATTCTGAGTAAATGAATCTCGGGAATTTTTTTACATGCTCTGGGCTTTCTCTGCATGGTAATACATTTTTGCAGTATCATTAGGGCTCAGCAAAATCTCAGAAGTGGGTAGACCATTGATAGGTTACAGCTCCAGGCTGGCTTATTCAGATTCTATTTTGCTTGATCTGATCTCAGCTGTCATGGTGAGACACTTCTTCAAGGAAATCTTCCAGGCTTTCTGGGCTAGGTGTAAAGACCTTATGACATTTCCTCACAAGTATGCCATGTTCAGGCTTGTAAGCATGGGACTCTGCCCTCTGGGTTATGATCATCTGTAATATGCCTTTGCTTAATTAGAATCAGAGCAATAATACAGTGTGGAGGGCACTTGCCTTGCATGTGGCTGACCCAGGTTTGATGCCTAGCATATCATATGGTCCCCCAAACCTACCAGGAGTAATTTCAGAGTGCAGGACCAGGAATAATTCCTGATCTGGGTGTGTTCCCCAAAATCAACAAAATAAATAGATTTTGACTCCACTAGGCTAAGCGCAGACAGGCTAGATCTAGGGTCATCTTGTTAGTCTGTGTATCCTAAAACCTGGCAGAGAGGCAATTAGCCAACATGCATCCAGTCAGCTAAAGAGCAGCCTCACCTTTCCTTGCAGGATTTTTGTCAGTGGTTTTCTCACCTGTATTCTTAGCAGCTCATTCTGGAGCTTTTTCTTGCTTCTCATTCCAACCATCCCTGCCAGGTTAGCCTGAGCTTAGAACTTAACTCAGCACCCATTTCAGTTTCTCCTGTCCCCATTGTCTCTCTTCAGCAAAGCATTCACTCTTTGACAGTCCACTGAGCTATTTTGTGCACTGACCTCCATTTGTTGCGCCCTTCTGGAGTGGGTGTTCCCCTATTCCCAAGGAACTGAGTTTACTTGCTCAGTTCTGGGGCCTCTGTGAATGGTTTGGAGATGATGCATGACTTTTCCGTGACTCATTCATTCAAACATTCCTACATCATCTCTGCGCTTGTTTCAGAGACAGAGGAAAGTGATCCCAAGGAAAGAGTGATAAAGCCAGGCCGCAAGCCAGTGGGCAGCAGAAAGGGCAGAAGCATCCACAGCCCCTGACTTGCAAACTAACCCTCTTTCCATCACATCACTTACCTCTTGGCCAAACTAGAAAACAGGTGTTGTCTCTGTAAGTCATTGGAAACCATTAACTTCTTGAGGTTTCAAGGAAGTGACGAATGGATTCTATTTTACCCAATGGGAGACCCAGCCTGAGCCCTCCTACCACATGGGCTCATCTTCTTTCAAAGGCATCTGCTTTCCCATCTGCAGGTCATGAAGTCATGGTTGCGTGCCATCAATCCATCATCAATGATTCCTCGCAGCTGTGTACTGACAGCTCAGACTCACTGACGCTGTGAAGATGCCAGGAAGGCTGGTGTTTTCAAAGCAAGGGCAACTGGGGAGGGCAGCAAGCACCCAGGGATATACCAGGGTGCCCGCCCTGTGTCCCTGTATGGTGCCTGGTGACCCACTACCCAGCCTGGCTTAGTGGGGAGTGGAACTGGGTAGTACTTAGTCCACCAGGAGGCAATGGATGCATATCAAAGGAGTAAATGGAGCCTTCGGGTCAGGTTCAAGGTTTGCTTCATCCAGACCCTCAAGAGCATTAGAGAAAAACAATCTCTCCACTACTAAATTTCCATCCAAAAGAGGACACCAATATTTATGGAAGCATTTCTAATAAATACGTGAAGGAGGTTCTCATAATGCCAACTGTAGTGCTTGAATAGGAAGAGATTTGATGATAGCTTCTAACTCCTGATTTAAAAGCAGGTAGTTATGACTGCCCATTTATAAAAATAAATAAGTTAGAAAAACATAAGTGACAAAGCTTAAAATATCACAAGAATTTATTTTTTAAACAGACTTGTTGAGTGGGTAGATGGGTGGATGGATGAATGGATTAGTGGATAATTGGCTCTGTGGGCAAGTGGATGGGTAATAGATATAGAGAAAATAGGTTTAGACAGATGAACAACTAGACAGATGAATATGGTTGACATAAAAAGAAAATGAAAAATGCCTGTGTCAACATATTAGCAATGGTTATATCAGGAATGTTAAATTAAGGATAATTAAAAAGTATTGTCTACTTCAAGGCCCAAAGAAGGTATACATGGGAACAAAATATATTTGTCTTAGAAACATGGCACAGAGATCTTAATCCTCAGTGTCATCCAGTGTGCTTGACATGGTTTCTGTAGCTCTGCTGTCCGGTATTCCTGTAGAGTTGCATAATACAGTCTTATAATCATGCAGAATATATAGTCTTCAGAGGCATGTGTGCCACCGCCCAAGCACAAGTATGATTACTCCAGTGAGCCTCTGTGATCACTACACCCAGAATGGGTGTAAGCATACACCTAAAAGCCTTCGATCCCGTGTAAGCACCACACCCAAGTGTGTGAGCTTCCTCAAGCCATTGCAACAACAGGCAAAAGTGGGGAGTGGTAAAGAATGAAATATTAAAAATGTTTTTCTTAAAGGACCAACAAGGCTGTTCACAGAGCTAGTGCACATGCTTTGTATAAGGTCCAGGTCTGATCTGTGGCATACTGAACAGATGTGGTTTAAATAACAAAAATAAAATAGGGTAAAAAAAAATGAAAGATGCTTGTGTCCTAATGGTTTTATGATGATTATGTTGATCTTGTCAACATGAAGATAATAACTATTAAAATCATTAATAAGATTCTAGTAGACTTCTACTTTGACCTATGGTAGCTCTTTATTCTTTCTGCGCATGTTTATATCACCGTTCTACCTATTTATTCAACCATCCTGTAAATCCATGTGGGCATCAGATTGCATTTAAATGCTACCCCCTTTATAATTTCATATCTATTTTCTATTTTATAGAACATTTTTATATCTATTTTATATCATGATGCAATGTCCTTCGCAGCATGGAAATGTTTCTGGGTTGTTTGATTTATTCTAAGTCTTAGATTCTCCTTCCTAGACTCCACTATATCTCTTATTCTCCTTGTCATTATCTACATGGCTACAACCCCTTTGTCAGAGCTCTCCTTTTCCTTTCCTTTGTTATTTTAATTTATCTCTTCTACAGGCTCTTCTCTAATTCCCCCTTGTATCTTCCTAAACTACTAGTATGTTTATTATCTAGGCACTTGCTTTTCTTGATCAATTCAGGTGTGAGGTGCTCATCCATCTCTGCTCTAGGGCCTAATTATCTAGGAATCCTGACTCAGCCTGAATGCCATTCACTTAGCTGCTATAGATTGAGTTTTTGCAATGTGCCAAACAGAGAAATCCGCAAGATAGAGTAAAGCCTTCCAGAGTCTGAGAGATGAGGGTGTGGGGCAACAAGGGAGATCTGGGCATCTAAAAATGAGAAATCATCTTCTGCCAGAGGCTCTCAGAATCCTAATACAGCCTAGATTGGGGGCCTTCTTGGAGTTTAAGAGACCTCTACTGGATAGCAAGAGTGACTTCAAGGTTGTTGGGGTAGAGGGAGTGGTGGAGAAAGGTTAGGGATTTCAAAATAGAGAAACATTCAGAGAAAACAAAGAAATAGCGAGGCTGGAGAGAGCATTTTAGGTGAGGGAAATTCATTATGTGGAAAAGTTGCAGTGGTTTAGAGCTCTAAGTTTATATGGGGGGGCTGAGAGGGACAGTAATTGAACTTAGTTCAGCCCTGGGAGTAGCACTGAGCTGTTCATTAGAAGCCAAGTGGTTGCTCTGAACCTCAGTTTTTCCATCTGTAAAGCAGCTGCTGCACTCCCTTCTTTGTCCATCACAAGTCACGTGGGGAGGTTGAAACAAAATACCTGCCTGGTATGAAGTCTTAGGTAAACTGTAAATCACTCTCATTAAGGGATTCAGAGAAGAATAGTAACATAGAGATAGAGATATAGAAAAGAAAATACTGGACCATGTAGAAAATATCTAAGACAAGATTTGGAGGTGTCATTTGGAATAAACATTTTTTCATCTGCATCTCAGAATCCCCAGTATCCCTCCTGTGAATTCATCTTCAGTGATCTGACCTCTCCAGCTCATTTAGGTGAGGGAACCTAACCTTTGTTTTCCTAGTCCCACTCACTAGTAAAACATTTTTATTTTATTTACTGCTGAATCCCTCTTTTCCCCGCTGGTCTAGGAGTTGACTGCTTTTGTTCTTCAATCTTTAGGATATACTGAGCAGCCAATGGGGTGTGTTCACGGCAACTGTCCTCAAAGTATTGCTGATCACAGTTCTTAGCAAGTGGCAGGCCTCATGCTAAGCACTTAAGAATTTTTCATCTTGACCTCAGCTCTGCTTTTTATCACTTATTCCCATTTATAAGATAGGAACAGCGAGTTTCAGGACATCAAACAACTTATGTAGGTTTACCCAGACATAAAGAGTATATTTAGTTTTTATGAAACGGCAGTTAAGTTTCCTTACCCTTGCTTTTCAACCAGTGCTTTGCACTTGTTTATTTCTCTGATAAAGATTGTCCCTTCCCTGTAGCAGGACATCTTCCAGTCTGATTGCATCTGTCTGGAAGAGGGGGATACATGAGATCCCAGCTAACCTCAAATGAGATGGGAAAAGTGAAGCAGCTGTGTGAACCAAGCACATGTATCCTGGAGATGTGGCTGACAGCTGTGGAAATGGATGGAGGAGGCTCATAGAAAGGAGAAGGGGAAGTCAGAGCAGGAGCAAGGACTTAAAGGGGAAGCAGCAAGTTCAGCTCACACATTGCAGGAAGCTGCCCTGGTGGAAATCGCAGCGTATTTGTTTTCATCTGAACAGCTTCTGCAAGAGGGCATCCCAAAGTAGTGGGATTTGACAGTGGAACACTACTAACTTAGACAATTTTGGGGTAAAGAATTAGAGGGTAGGAGAGGACTCCCAACTGGTGCTAAGGAGTACCAGGCTCTCTTCCTATGATTCTCAGCCAAACTTCCAAAGCAATGTGATGCTGCTTAGACCCTGCCATTCTGATAACTTCTCAAACATCCTTTGGTGCTTGGGGATCTCCATCACCACACCCAATGATGCTCAGGGAACCATGTGGTACCAGAAATTGAATCCAGGTCAGGTACATGTTAGATATTCATTTTAACTGTTATACTATATCCTTGCTACTCACTAAAACATTTTCAAAAAGAGAGAAGATATTAAAGTTCAGGAGGACACTGAATGGAAGGAAAAGCTCAGGTTGCCAGCACACCCTTTGGGGAGCTTTGAAAAGCAGTATGCTTGTATGTTCTGCTTACCAAGGCACTCTTTGCTAGACTCAGAAGGTCCCCAGGCCTCCACCACAAACCTTTTCTCTTGTTCACCAAATGAAAAAAACAAACCCTTTCAAAGGTACCAGAGCTCCTGCAAGTTGCTAGGAAATCTATCTATTTACTGACAACCACAGACATTTGGCTGAAGACCGGCCCACTCAGTCCTCACATGATGCCAGATCATGGGATTCAATCCTCAGGAGGTCCTGGGAAGCTTGAAAATCAGCCAGGGCCTTGAGCTTAGCTGGGAGGTATCACAACTGAAGGTTTTCTCTAGATTTTGCTCTAATAAACCTGTGTGTGTGTGTGTGTGTGTGTGTGTGTGTGTGTGTGTGTGTGTGTGTGTGTATTGATTCAGTTGATTTGCTTTGGCTTCTTTTGCAAGTTTCAAGTTCACAGATGAATTATACCTCTTAGTTAAACTGAGGAAAACCAAAGAAAGAGAGAAGAATCATTTGTTTTGTTCCACAGTCCACAATTTTCCAATAAGAGGATGTTCTGGGGCTAGATGCCTACAGAGAAACAGAACAGTTAGAGTTCAGGGCCCTTTATACATGTATGGGAATATGGCCTAGAAAAGGCTGAATGCCTGACTCTGTGTCACCCCCCAGACATGGAGTAGTCTAAAATGATTTGAGGGTTAGAGATGGGGAGGTGGACTGTTTTCTTTCACACTGTAGGGCCTAGATCCTCTGAAGCCTTCCCCCAAGTCTCAGCTCTAAGCTTCCAGAGCCTCAGAGGCAAATCAGTTAGGCTGTAGCAGGGAGAAGCAAAAGGAGACACACCCTAATTTCTAAAACTCTTCCAAGTCATCACATTCTCTAAGCAGACAAGAAAAACCAGGCAAGATCCCACTATCTTAATGAACTTCCTCCTTCTTTGGGCCTCATTTCAACCCATAATTTTTGAGGAGTCTTCTCCATCACTCTTGGTCTTCAAAGGCTTACATGAAATTCTACCCATCATAGTTAGATGATAATTTACAACCATATATACCCCACATCTCCAAAGAGGCTAGGGACACAGATCTTCTTTATGGCATGAGTTGTTTTTTTCAGTAGGCAAATGAATTAAATATTGTCAGGTACATTTCTGCAGCATACCTTGGGCCTGGCATGAACAAAAATTCATTTATTTCTTCACAATATTTACAATATTTACAATGGCTCTACATTTTATGGTAATTTCTTTTTTAATTTGGATTTTTATTGTACTTTTAGTTATAGGGGTCATATCCAGGTGTACTCAGTAGTAATTGTTTTTCTGTGCTCAAAGATTATTCCTAGTGGTGTTTAAGGGATGTGCTTTGCCTGGGATCAGTAACATGCAAGGCAAACACCTTAACCACTGTACTAGAACTGTGGCCACTATGTTAACTTTAAAGGCATAATTTCCTATTACTCCAATGTAGGAGACTTCCTGGCAAATTACACTTCTCCAAACTGCATACTGTATCATTCATTAGAAGGTCTATTCCACGGTGCTTATATACAGATGATTCTTCTCTGTGAAAAGTACTTAATTCAAAAATACTTTTTCAACAGCCTATCCAAAGCACACTCTTCAACAGTACTTTTCAACAGCATATCCAAAACAAACTCCCTTGGAAACTTATCTGTGTGGAAGAGTTCCCTGGTCCAGCTTATAATAGGGGGTTTGGCCACGAAAGTATACAGAATTAAATGGAATATTCCCTGATAGAAATTAAATTTGAGTTCTTGGGTTACCCCCATTTTGACATCAAACAAATTTAATTTGATTTTTGATACTATAATTTTATTTAGATTTTGGAATTTAAAATAGTTATTATAAAAATACACAAAACATTGTTTTGCCATTACCACAGGCTGGCTCTTCTATCTCCTTTCTCCTATCAGAGCTGAAATTAGCATATTTTTCCCTTACATTTTCATAGCTTATTGAATTGAAGACAGAAAACTTGACCTACAAAAGTACCAAGGGGGGAAAATAAAAACAAGGGGAAAGCAGTTTCTGTGCCACTGCTTTTCCTGGGAAAAGTAGGGAAATAAAATCTATTCTTGAGAACCCAGGTTAGTAGCAGACACAGTCCAATTGAGTGTGGCAAGAAAGTCTGTGGATAGCCCCGAGGCTGGGTTTCCCATCCAGCGGATCCCACATCCTTCCCAATTGACTTTTTGGGTTTTTCCAGCCATTGCTTCCTAACTAGAACTCTGTTATTTAGCTGGAGTCTTCCAAGGCTGCTTCACCTCTGCCACCTACCCCAGGACTCAGCCTCTTTTCGTACGTATGCATTCATTTCCTTGCTCAATGTCATTAATATTACATACATCTATATTTCTATCCACCTCTTCAATCCTATCTCTTCTATGCTGTATCATCAGTTTTCAGTTCAATTATCTGCCTGGTTTTGATATGCTATTTTTTTGTAAGGACCTTTCCCAGTGATGCTTGGGCTGCTGGTATTCAGAATAGTACTGAATGCTAAGAATCATGCTTTAGTACCAGCTGAGAATCAAATCAAACTAAGGACTCCTACACACTGGACATGTGAACTACCACTTAAGCCAATATTCCTGAGCCTTGACCTTTTGATTTTGTTTTTGTTTTTGGGCCACACCCGGTAATGCTCAGGGTTTACTCCTGGCTATGCGCTCAGAAGTCGCTCCTGGCATGGGGGACCATATGGGACGCCGGGGTCTGTCCTAGGCTAGCGCTGGCGAGGCAGACACCTTACCTCTAGCGCCACCGCGCCGGCCCCTTGATTTTTTTTAAGTCACAATCTTATCTCCTCTGTTAGACTGTGAGAAATTAAAGTAATTAATATGATTTTAAGTTTGAGCTTCTTATACTGGGATAATGTTTGGGGTAAGCCTGCCTCTACCAGCAGAGGCTCTGTGTCAGGCACTATTCTGGAAAATTTAGGTGGTACCATTTCATTTGATTCTTGTCACCTTTTGACCTAGCCTTTTTCCTCCTTCACCAAATGCCAGTAGTTTGTTGTATTTTTAATATTTATTTATGTTGGTTTTGGAGCCACACCTAGTAGTGCTCAGGAACTATTCCTTAATGTGTTTAGGGGTGATCAATAGTGGTTCTCAAGGGGCCATGTGTGGTGCCAGAGATGGAAAAAGTCTGACTGTAGGCCACACCCAGTGGTGTTCAAGGGTTACTCCTGGCTCTGCACTCAGAAAACAACCCCTGTAAGGCTCCAGGGACCATATAGGATGCCACGAATCAAACCTAGGTCATCCATGATAGGCAAATGTTACATTCTAGTGCTCTTTTATTATATTCATACTATGTATCACTACCTGACTTGTTGATAGCTTATTATCTCCACTCTTCCTCCACCTCTTCCTCCACTAAACTACCAGTACTTTGAGAGCAGGCCTGGCCCTATCTTTCTCTGCTGCATTAACAATTTAGGATAGTGTTTGACAAATAGTGGGTGCTTAATAATCGCCCTATAAGAGAAAGAGAGGTGTGACTATACTAGTGTTAGAGAAAAAACTTAGGTTCATGGAAAGAGCCACTTCTCACTTTGGCAACTAATAATTGGCAGACTCTAGACCCCAAATCAGGCATCTCTTACTCCTGGTGTTCCATGAACACAGGTGGGGAAATGGTGGGGGTGGCTTATGAAAATGAAAATAATATACATGCTTTGATTTTCTGAGGTTTCTCCAGTTTCATTTTTTATTTTTAAATTAGTGAATACCATTCATGTGGGATTCTGATTTTAGAAAGCTTTATTTACCACCATATTATAATAAGATAATTCTCTTGGATGCGAAAAGCTTTGTATATGCTATCTCAGTTAGTCTCCACTTAGCTCTGTGCAGAGGGTAATAGCAACTCTATATTATGTGGAGGGAAATAAAACTCAGGGAGATCAAATACTTTTCCATCCTAGCATCCCATATGATTCCAAGAGCCCATCAGGAGTGATTCCTGTGTGCTGTGCCAAGAGTAACTGCAGAGAATCACCAATTGTGCCATTTCATAAAATACAAATAAAAACATGAATGACTGGTGGAATATATCTCCATTCTGTCTTATTGTATCACCCCTGACACGGATTTATTTTTTTACCTCTGCTTTCATATTTTAAGATTCCTTGTGATTATTTATATTGGGCTCTCCTAGATGTTCCAAAATACAGTTTCTATCTTAAACTAATCATTAAAGCCTCTATTCCATTTATCTTCAGTCCATTATGTATCCAAAAATTTTCTCCTAGGGGCAAAAATAAAATAAAAATAAAATATCTAAGCATTCATGTAGGTTTGTATATATGTGCATCATGTAGAATCTTTTCATGTCTAAAACTTATGTCTGTGTTTATGTGTGGTTGATATGCTACATGCAGTTCTCTAAATGTCTAAAATCTATGGGTGCATTTGTGTGTTTTTGAGGAACAATGTCTTATCTCATTACTTGTAATCATCTATATGCATATGTGCTTTGAGAAGTGGGAAGACCACCTAAATAGAAAAATATAAAGAAAAGGATAGTATAGGGGGCAAGGCACTTACCATGCATGCAGCTAACCCAAGTTCATACATACATACTACATATGGTCACCCAAGTATAGCCAGGAGTGATCCCTGATCACAGAGCCAGGAACAGAAGTAGGTGTGCCACAAAACAAAACGAAGCAGAATAAAGAAAGATAAAGTAGAAAACAGACACTATTAGCTTTATAACTCAAAATGTGAATGATTTGGTTTATTTCACACATGGAGATATTTGTTTTTGGGACCTAAATATCTCCCCTCTATACTCACATATGCCAGTTACCACAAATCAAAATTAAAGTGCCATCTTTGACTTGATCCCCAAGTGGGGGGCTTTCAGACCTCCTTATTGTGTCTTCATATGGCAGAAGAAAAAGAGAGCGAACAAACTCTCTGTGGTGTCTTCTTAGAGATTATGTATGAATCTCATTATGATAAGTCCACCTATAATCTCATCTAAATCTAATTATGTTCCTATAGCCCATCTTCAAATACTATCACTTTCAGAGTTTCACCCTCAGCATGTACACTTGGGAGGAGGGAGTATAACAGTTCCATACCTAACATTCCCCACCCCATACTCATAATCTCTACCAGAAGAAAATTTTTGATTTAGATAAAAGAAAATCCAGGGTAGCAAACACTCAGGCCCTCTTGTCAGGAATTAATAATCTTGGTAGGGGCAGAGGCTGTGGTGAATACTATGAGGACAGACTCTGGCAAAAATATTGTGTGGAGATGTTTGCAATTTGCTTTGGAAGCACTGAGAGAGAGTGAGAGACATTTCTAAGGGAGTCAGAGACGATTCAGAGAGGAGCTAGTGTAAATTGGCTCTTCGAGGTTAAGTGTTTGTTTTATGGATAGAGAAGAGAGCATGCTGGTCCAGAGAGCTGAGTGAAACAAGGAAGAAAAGACATCATGGCAGACATTCTGCCAACCATGTGGTGAGGTGGGTGGGTGGAAGTAAGAATCAGTAGCAGAACAGAACCCTCTCTTGCTTCCTGTAGATCCTTTCTGTGAGCATGAGCTGAGTTATTATAGCAAAATAACAGACTGGATGATTTATAAGCTACAAGTATATCTGTCACAGTCCAAGATGCAAGTGCCAGCATGTTGAGGATTGAATGAAGGCCGCTCTTCTTGGCTTTTAATTGTGGAAGTCTCTCTGTGTTCTCATGTGGAGGAAGCAGAAAGGGAACCTTCTAGGGCTTCTTTTATTTTTTGAGACTTCATTAGATATTGACCCCTCTTTTTGTTTCTTTTTGCACATTCTTGCAATAATTTTCAGAGACAAAAGAGAGGAGGGCTGGAAGTTACAGCCCACTTTATAAATCTCACCACAAAGAGTGATGAATTTAGTTAGAGAAATAACTACATTACATTGCGAACTATCCTAACAATGTGAATGTATGAGGGAAATAGCCTGCTTAGAGTACAGGTGGGGTTGGGGTGGAGAGGAGGGAGATTTGGGACATTGGTGGTGGGAATGTTGCACTGGTGATAGGGGGTGTCCTCCTATATGACTAGAACACAACCATAATTATGTTTGTAACCAAGGCGTTTCAATAAAAAATAAAAATAAAAAACCCATAAAATTAAAAAAAAAAGAAAATTTATTGCTCAAGTCTTCAATCTTCATTTGAGTAGACAAATGAGATTCAAACTTACATTATTTAGTTAAAACATGTCATCACCTGTCCCATAAAGTACTAGGAAAGATTAGCCTTCCATTTGGGGGACCTGTCCCATAAAGTACTAGGAAAGATTAGCCTTTCATTTGGGGGAATCTTCCTTTTCTCAGAATGCACCCACATTCCTTCTGTGTTTGGTGGCAGAAAGAGCCCAACTCAGGCCTGTCTTCAGGCAGCCTTTTTTTTCTCCTCATGCACCCTGCACATACATTGTAGTCAAAGGCTCCTTGTCTTCCAGGGAACAAAATCTCCCCCTTTGACCAAGTTACTTTTGTCTTTCCCCCAGCATCCAGTGGAGCACTCTGGGCCTTTCAAAATTCCTTCTGGTAAGTGACACAGTGAGAAAAGGCCGCCAGGCCTCCAGTCCCCTGACTCTCATGTGCCCAGGAGAAAATGTTTACAGTTCGCTTTAGCCTGAAGCAAATCCACCCTCAGCATTTTTATAAACCTTGGAGAAAGAAGAAGAAACAAAAGCTGTTGAAATGTGAAAATGATTAGCAAAGAGACTTTCCCAGGGAACAATTGTGGTCCTCACTGTAGTGGTGAGGGAGGGTGAGAGGGAGAGAACAAACAGACTTCGGGGGCCGGTTACAGAGCTGTAAACCCCTGTTTACTTCTGAAGAAAGAAATAATGTTGGAGGAGAGCCATTGGTCTGGACGCTAATAAATCAAGTGCGGGAGGGAGAAGGGGGAGACTCAGCTCAGAGCCCCAAACAGAGCTACATTCCAGTAGTCCTCTGGCCTGTGAACCTGCACTGTTGGATTTCTGGAAAGCTCTGGCTCCCTAGTCCCTGCTTTCAGGAAGTCCCCAGACCTGCTGTGCTCTGCTTAGGGAGGGGTCACCCCACTGAAGATCATCTGGGCCACGGAAGAGTTCTGAAATCAAGTCATAAGAGTTTGACTTGTAGAAGGGATGAAGGGGGCGGGTGCCCAGCAGAGCCTAGTTAGTTCCCTCTTCTCAAGCTGAACTTTCCACGGCAGTTTCTGTAGTGACAGAAACCACAGGCAGCTCAGTCAATGAACAGCCTGGTCCAAAAAGCTGGCAGGAAATTCCCTCCATTCTGTCTCCCAGGAAGGGACAGTCCCCAGGGCACCGCTGAACTGCTCTGGGTAAATATCCCCCCTGAGAAGTCACAGCTGAAGGACACCCACTCACCCCCCTTTGCTCAGGGAGTTTTCTTTTTCCGAGCACCCCAGACTTCAGTTTGAGAAAGGGTCTGTCCCCACACAAATCGCTATCTCTTAAGATACTGAAAGGAGCCCAGAACTCTTAGATCTTGGGAGGGGACAGAACCCAAAGGCAAAGCTTCAGTTTTCACATATGCTTAGTGGCCCAGTAACATTTCTTGCCCAGATGAAAAGGAAGTGAGGGGCCGGTGTGTCTGCCTTGCAAGCCCTAGCCAAGGAAGGACCGCGGTTCCATTCCCCAGCATCCCATATGGTCCCCCCAAGCCAGAGGCAATTTCTGAGTGTTTAGCCAGGAGTAGCCCCTGAGTATCAAACGGGTGTGGCCTCAAAAACCAAAAAAAAAAAAAAAAAAAAAAGGAAGTGAAAGCAAAGAATTCAATACAATGAGAATTTGTTAAATTCATGCTATTGGGCGTGAAACCTTTCATATGTATCATCTAGGGAGATGGCTCAGAGGTCAGGGGCACCTGCCTTGCAGGTTCAAGATCCACATTTGTACCCCCTAACCCACCCACTCCGTGTTTCATTCCTGTTCTCCCCACTATACCCTAAGCACTGCCCTGATGCCCTCTAGCTCTGCTGACCTGAGCAGCACAGTCGATATTCAGGGTAAGCATTAAACCATGTGATCTAATTGGGGATGGCCCTGGGAGAGCACTGCGTGGGAGGTAGTCTCATTAAGTAATTAATTAATATCTTGTCTGGTATGAGTTTCTTAATCATATTATTAGAATAAGTCTCATTGTCTTTTCAAATTGCAAATGAGAAAATTGAGGCTCGTTGGATTGGCTCAGTACCACACAGTCAGTAGTGCTACTAGGATGCTAACTTAGATATGCCTCTAACTTCATTTCTCTTAACCTCTAAGTTCTACTGTTTTAATAAAACACAGTTCCTGGCACATAGGAACTGTTGCCCACTGGTTAAAGAATATAGGAAACAAAATGTTTCAGTCACTCAGCATTGTTAGGAGCTGGTAAGCGTCAGCAAATCCTGTTATTGTTAAAAACTGCCATTCTTGGATCATGAAATATGTCCAGGTTAAGTTATTTGCATACATTTGTTTTTTTTTAGTTGCTGCACAAAATTACCTTTTGAGGAAAGTGAATCCACATTCTAGAATGAGTAACTCACTCAGAGAAGGGAAGAAATTTTGCTAAGGCCAAGTTGACAGTAATGGGCAATCTCGGAACAATCTCAGGGCATTGGTTAGGGTCTAGGCTCACAGATTAGTTCTGAAATTCTTCTTGCCCTAGTGAAGCAGAGCACAATGCTTTGTTCTAACTTTAAAATGACTATGGCAAACACATATTAACTGAGTCCTAGTGTGGACAAGATCTCAAGGACTGAGTATAAAAGGGAAGACAAGATATATGCCTCCATTTTCTTTTGTCCTCTTTCATTTCCTTAAACAGTGTTTAGTAGTTTTTTTTTGTATAGATCCTTCACCTTTTTAGTTAAGTTGGCTTCAAGGTATTTGAATCTTGTTTTTGGTTTGGGGCCACACCTTGTGGCACTCAGGAATTACTCCTGCTCTGTACTCAGAAATCACCCCCCCAGCAGGCTTGGGGAACCATATGGGATTCAGGAAATTAAATCTAGGTTTGTCCTGAATCAGCCACATGCAAGGCAAACACCCTACCATTGTGCTATCACTTTGGCCTCTAAGTTATTTGAATTTCTGTGGTGCTATTGTGAATGAGATTGTTTTTAATATCTATTTCTTCTATAATTATTTGTAAATAAGAAAACATTGATTTTTGTATGTTAATTTTGTAGCCACTTTGCTATATAAGTCTATTGTTTCTAGGAGCTTTTTGGTAGAGTCTTTAGGATTTTCTAAATAGGGTATCATAACATCTACAAACAGTGAGAGCTTGAATTTTTCCTTTCCTTTGTGGATACCCTTAATAGCTTTTTCTTGCTTAATTGCTACGGCAAGTACTTCCAGTACTATGTTGAATAGGAGTGGCAGGAGGGGGCAGCCTTGTCTTGTACCAGATCTTAGAGAAAAGGCTTTAAGTCTATCTCTATGGAGTATAATATTTGTCATCGGCTTGTGGTAAATGGCTTTGACTATGTTGAGAAAAGTTCCTTCTATTCCAATCTTATTGGGAGTTTTTATCAAGAATGGGTGTTGGACCTTATCAAATGCTTTCTCTGCATCTATTGATATAATAATGTGGTTTTTATTTCTCATTTTGATGATGTGGTGTATTGTAACCCTTCCCCCAACACCCTTTTACCTAAACTTTTTTTTTGAGATGTTAATCCCACCTGGATGATCAGACCTGCCCACATCTGTGATGAGGCAAGCTGTTTTAAATAAAGAATAAAAAAGGTCTGGCTGGGGAGAGGTGAGAGAGAAGCAGCAAAAGGCTGAGAGAGAGGAGCAGCAAAAAAAGCTAAGAAGAGAAAATAGATGTGAAAAAGCATATGATGGACTGGACCATGGAATAAAAGCAAGCTGACTCTGATGAAACGTTGACTGCTTGTGAATTATATCTCTGCCATTACCCTGCATCATCAGACCTATCTACCTAAGGGATTAGAAACACAGTGCCTGGGGTGGCCTCACGCAATACCTAGGCTTTATATTTGTATTCAACTGTTTATTATGTTGATTGACTTGCATATGTTAAACCATCCTTATATCTCCAGAAAGAATCCTACTTGATCATGGTATATGATTTTCATGATGAGGATTTAGATTTTATTTGCTAGAATTTTGATGAGGATCTTTGCATTTGTGTTTATCAGGAATACTGGTCTTTAGTTCTCTTTTCTTGTGGCATCTATGTTTGCTTTTAATATCAGGGTGATGTTAGCTTCATGAAAACTATTTGCGAATGTTTCTGTTTCTTCAATTTCCTGAAAGAGCCTGAAAAGGACTAGCAGTAGGTCCTCTTGAAAGGTTTGAAAGAATTCATTAGTAAATCCAACTGGGCCTGAGCTTTTGTTTTTGGGAGTACTTTTGTTTATCATTTTATCTGTTAAAATATGCCAAATCATCTTGGTTCAACGTTGGAAGAGTATAATAGTCCAAGAATTTATTCATTGAGAGAATAAACATCATTAAAATGGCAATACTCCCCAAAGCATTATACAGATTTTATACAATTCCTCTAAGGAGAGGCATAACATTCTCCAAATAAGTATATCAAACACTCCTGAAATTCATTTGGAACAAAAAATGCCCACAAATAGCTAAAACAACCATTAGCCAGAAAAGAAAAAAAAGAAGGGAGATATCATTTTCCCCAACTTTAAATTGTACTAAAAAGTAATAGTCATTTAAGTAGCATGGTATGGAATAAAAACATAGACAGATCAGTGGAATAGACTTGAGTATTTATAAAATAACCCCCAGACATACAATCAAGTAATCTTTAACAAAGGGGCAAGAAATGCAAAATGAAGCAAGGAAAGCCTCTTTAACATGTGGTTTGGGATAACCTGTTAGCCACATGCAAAAAAGCAAACTCACATATCTAATATCATGCACAAAGGTCAAATTCAAATAAATTAAAGACCTTGATATCAGACCTGAAACTATAAGATATATATAGAAAATGTAGGCAAAACACTCTATGATATTGAGACAAAAAGTATCCTCAAGGAGGAAACACCACTGTCCAAACAAGTGGAAGAAGAGATAAACAAATGGGACTACAGTAAACTGAAAAGCTTCTGCACTTAAAAGGAAGCAGTGACTAGGGTACAAAGGTCACCCACAAAATGGGAAAAACTATTCCCCCAATACCCATCAGATAAGCGGTTAGTATCTAAAATATACAAGGTACTGATAGAACTTACCAAGAAAAAAAGCTAACCCCATCAAAAGTGGGAAGAAGAAATAAACAGACAATTCCTCAAGTAAGAAGTACAATGAAAAAATGCTCTATATCACTAATAATTAGGGAGATGCAAATCAAAACAACAATAAGATACCATCTTATGCCACAAAGACTGGCACACATCATAAATAACAAGAACAACCAGTGCTGGCATGAATGTGGTATGAAAGGAATTCTCATTCACTGATAGTGGAAATGCCATCTAGTTACAATATTACTGAAAAACAATATGGAGATTGCTCAAAAAAATTTGAACTTGAGTTCCCATATGGTCCAGAAATACCACTCTTTGGGATATATCCTAGGAATACAAAACACAACACAAAAATGCCCTCTGCACTCTTATGTTCATTACAGCGCTATTTACAATAGCCAAAATCTGGAAACAACCTAGTCGCCTGACAACAGGTGAGTGGCTAAAGCAACTGTGGTACATCTACACAATGGAATATTATGCAGCTATTAGAAAAAATGAAGTCATGAAATTTGCCTATATATGGATAGACATGAAGAATATCATGCTGAGTGAAATGAATCAGAGGGAGAACAATAGACCCAAAATACTCTCACTCATCTGCGGAATTTAAGAAAAAATAAAACAAGAATAAATTTTTATAATACCCAGAGACAATAGAGACGTGGGCCAGAAGGACCAGCCCATGATGTGAAACTTACCACAAAGAGTGGTAAGCACAGTTAGAGAAACTGCACTAACAACTACCATGACAATGACAGTGAGAAATAGAAAGCCTGAAGACAGGCAGGGGTGAGGGTGGAGGGAAATGGGGAACATTGATGTCGGGAAATAGTTACACTGGTGAAGGATGGTTTTCATTCAATGACTGAAGCCCAACTACAAACATTTTTGTAACCACCGTGCTTAAATAAAGTATTATTTTTGAAAATTAAAAAAAAATAAAAGGGAGGACAAGACATAGAATTACTAAGCTGTCCCTCTTTGACTCCTTTCTCTCCCTGTAATAGGACTCAATGACCTTCTACTACAGCTACTTCAGGTTTTCTTGTGCTCCCTGAGAACATACTTAGAGCCCATCCTACTTATATTTGTAGATCTTTCATTTTTGTTTATTAGCTGTTTCCCTTGATATATATCTTCCCAGGACAAGTAGGGGATAATTTCCTTTCCAGGTGAGGGAATTCTGGCTCTAAGAGGATGGCGATAATATTCAAGGTCTCATAATCACATTATGAGGTTCCTGGAAGAACATTCAGTTCTTGATATATTCGGAAAACTTCTTTCAAATCTTTGCATCAGCTTCTCATCTAATCTTTTAGCATTTATTTATACTACTGTGTACCATCATTTTCTCTATGGTGAGTGTATTGGTTGTTGTCACAAACTTCTTTCAGGTTGGTGATTAAAAACAAGCAAACAAACAAAATGAAAAAAAACCCACAAGGCGATTCTCTTATAATTCTGGAGGCCAGACTTGGAGGTTAGAATTGCAGCCTTGAAAGCAAGGTGTTGGCTCGTTCACCTAGTCTTTCTCAGCATCTACAGCCATATAGATGGTTTGTGATCTGGATCTCATGACTTCTTTCTGCATCTTCACAGCTATTTGACTTTCATATCTTTACGTTCAACAGTGTAACATCTTCTCTCCTGACTTGTTTCCCCATTCCTGCATTCGCGTTTTTCTTCTCTCTGATTGGACACAAGTTTCCTTCTCTGTCTCTATCTGATGTTGTTACCTTCCTTCCCTACTCTTCAGTGTTCCAGTATTGTGAGTACTGTGCTCATCTGAGTTTGTAGTCCCTGGTGCTCTTACCCTGACATAGAAAACTGGCACAAAGCATTGTTTGGTTAAAAGTAAAGAAGCAAATCAAAACAACAACAAAGGTATCATCTTACTTCACAGCTGGCGCACAACACACACATACACACACACACACACACACACACACAAAAGAACAAAAACAATCAGTGCTGGAGGGGATGTGGGGAGAAAGGAAATCTCATTCACTGCAGGTGGGAATGTCATCTTGTTCAGCCTTTATAGAAAACAATATGGAGATTCCTCAAAAAAACTAGAAATTAAGCTCCCATATGATCCAGCTATATTACTCCCAGGGATATATTCTAAGAACAAAAAAAAAAAAACACAATACAAAAATGCCTTCTGATATCTATATTCATAGCAGCATTATTTACAATAGCCAGAATCTGGAAACAACCCAGATGCCCGATCACAGATGAGTGGCTAAAAAAACTGTGGTACATATACACAATGCAGCCATTGAGAAAAATGAAAGCATGAAATTTGCCTATACATGGATGGACATAGAAACTGTTATGCTGAGTGAAATAAGTCAGAGGGAGAGAGGTAGACACAGAATAGTCTTAATCCGTGGGATTTAAGAAAAATAACAGACATTATTGTAATAATACCCAGAGATAATAGAGATGAGGGCTAGAAGGACCGACCTATGATATGAAGTTTACCACAAAGGGTGGTGAGTGCAGTTAGAAAAATAACAATACTAACAACTATTATGACAAGGTAGTGAGTGAGAGAAACAGATTGCCTGTCTCAAATACAGGCAGGAGGTGGGGGAGGAGAGTGATGGGGACATTGGTGGTGGGAATGTTGCACTTGTGAAGAGTGGGTGTTCTTTTCTATAACTGAAACCCAACTACAAACATGATTGTAATAAATGGTGCTTAAATAAAGATATTATGTTAAAATATAAAATAAATTTAATAATGAAAATGTAAAGGGCAAATAATCTCATGAAAAAAAGAAAAATACCTTTTGGGAAATCATAACCTAATTGAGGCAAAGTATTATGTATAAATAAAAAGCTACCTAGTAAGTCATGAGAAGAAGTCATGAGATCCAGATCACAAACCATCTATAAGGCTGTAGATGCTGAGAAAGACCAGGTGAACGAGCCAAGTTTGGTCCCCAAATGCTTTACTAGAAAAGGATAGAGGAATTCTGAAGAAAAAAGAAGGGCCCCAGGCTTAGTTAAAATCATGAAAGTCTTCCTGGAAATGAGGAAGTTACCTTAGAAAATTTGCTAGAACTTGTCAGAAGAAAAAGAGACAGCCACATCGGACTTGTTTTTATGGACTAAATCTTCACACCAGCCATCTCATCTAGTTCTCACCGCTAGCCACAATATATATACATATATATGTACAAATATATGTATGTATACATATATATACATATACATGTATATAAAGAACAACGATTCCAAACTCAACTGGTAGATGTGCTTTCAAGCACAACTTTTAATGAGCATCATTTATTATATCCTGTCTCTTCAACATCACTGGCTTGATGTCCATTTCTGAGATTTATGCTGACTTACCAGATGTATGTTGATATGGTACAAAAAAATGTGGCATATCCCTTACCCATGATTCTCTTCAGAAAAAATTCTAGGAGTGATAGGTTGCTCTTTTCATAGGCAGATGAGAGTATTAGCAAGATGGTAGGATTTAATGGGACGTACACTGGTAATTGGGTTCAAGCCTTTGGTAGATCTCAATCTAGAGCTTCTTTCCTGGCCTTACTCTCCATGTCACATGGAGCTTGTGTATGTATGTACAAGAGAGTAGATATATACATAACTAAGATTCTGTGGAAGAACAGCATTTTATAACTCTAAATATGCATGCTAAATTTTGTAATAACTTAAACTTTCCCCTATGGTAAACAAACTATGACTTTTGGCTGGGAGGTTTGAAAATTTAGCATCTTTATGACTCCATGACTGCAGTTTTAACCTGAGGCCCAGAAATCCCAGTTGTAAGTTTACTCACAGTCAGGTGGTATAAGGAATAAACCTCTAACTGTGAACATTTGTGTCAACCTTGTCAGTCGGAAGAAAAAACTCAGAAAAGTATTATCTTGAGTCTAAGGAAGCACAGCTAGTCTGAGGATTCACCAGATCTAGGTCTCCATGCATTCAGGGTAGTAAGTCTGTAAACATGTGACTGGTGAGAACATATTCTCTATCCTTGTCTCCTCTTGTGGTAGACCATGATATTAATTCAAATCTTTCCTTAATGTTTGCTACTTTAAATCCAATGCAAACACTGCTTACCCATTGGACTTTTGGGGTATTTGAGGCTCTTCTTTGAAAATATATGTAAGAGGGGCTGGAGAGATAGCATGGAGGTAAGGCGTTTGCCTTTCATGCAAAAGGTCATTGGTTCTAATCCAGGCATCCCATATGGTCCCCCAAGCCTGCCAGGAGCAATTTCTGAGTGTGGAGTAACCCCTGAGCACTGCCGGGTGTGACCCCCCAAAAAATGAAGAAGAAAATATATGTAAGAGTTGCTAGCAAGTGAGTACAAGGGGGTAAGGATCATATCTTGTATGCAGCTGATCCTGGTTTGTGTCCTGGCACCAGATTGTTCCCCATTTATTTCAAGTACAATCCTAAAGGCCCTGAGTACAAGGATGGACCAGATAATAGCTGGTGCTTCAGAATCCCAATAGTACTGCATTCTCAGATCCTTACATTCAACCACAGACTCTATTGGCTAACAATCACTGGTAACATTCCCAGACTTCCTAAAAACCATGTGAGATTCCCCCCAAATATATATATTCATCAAAAAGAAACAGTGGTAGCACAAGACAAGGCTATGAATATGAGTAAATTGCTGCAGACACCTGTTTGAAACTAAGGCTAAATCTGAGTAACTGGTTGAAGTGGCTCAAGTAGTACTAAAATGCTTCCAGCTATCAAGATCCAAGACCCATGAAATAACCACATGCTAAGGTAGGAACAAAGCCTAGAAACATCCGGAAATTTATGTTTAGCCTAAATACCTCCCCAACTCTTCCAGAAGTCTTGACATTTCTCATCTGATCTCTCTCCCTCAACAATCTCACTACTTTGGCTTCCTCATCTGAGGAAGTTATGCTACCCTCTTTTCCACCTGTCTTTCTAGTCTTATGATTTGAAATATGTAAGTTTATCTTCAGTACCTCGTATTACTTCACCAGTAAGCAAGGGAAATGAGGATTATGTCTTTGAAAGGGTATAATGAAGATAAAATACAAATCTGAGAAAGAGCCAGGCCCTTAAAATCAAGGTAGCCATTTTTATAAGATCATGAGTTTTGTGAACTGGAGATAGCAGATAAATAGAAAGTGGCAGCTCCGTTACTACTGTGCTGTGTACTACAATTTTCTAAGTGAAGTCTGTACAAGAGGCCCAAGAGTAAGAGGAGAGAGGAGAAGCCAATGACCATGTAAGAGCAGCCCAGCCACAGCACCATCCAGGGCTTTTATAGACCTCCTCCTTCCCACCCCCCATCTTAGGCAACTCCAACAGTACCAAAACCAAGAAAAAGTCAACCACAGCCTTGAGAGATATTACCCTATTTTTGCCTTATCTTTCTCCAAGCAGGGTTTTGGGGGAAGTTTTCAGCCCTGGAACTGCCAAGAAAATAGTGGTTTCACTAACCATGGGTTGTGAGTGTGCTTTTTCCATGGTTGATTTGAAAAAAAAAAAAAAACTATAAATAATTCTTTCTTGTTTTTTTCATATGCCTTATGTTGTGGGGCTTGGAGGGATGAGATTCCTCTCTTTGAACTCATGAAGGGCTGAGCTCCCACCACAAATTAACCTACAGCACAAAGCAAAAGACATTTTGGTTTCCATTTACTCAAGGGAAGGCAATGTTCCAGTGCATGGCCTTCAAGATCTGCCTCTTAACAGAGGGTGTTTCAGGAGTTGTCCCATCCTCTCTTCCCCTGGAGGTTTCAGCATTGATCCTCCTCAACTTTCCAGTCTAACAGACCTTGAATTTGCCACCACTTTTTCACTGACAAAAACCAGTGGAAATAGATGTGGAGTTGAATTCTTCTGAATTTGTTTCTAACAAGCTGTGGGGCACTGGACAAGAGGTTTAAAATCTTCAGCAAGATACTCTCTAGAGGGATTGCCTTAGTTTCCCCATCATGGGAATGCATGTAAATGATTCAGAGTTTATTAGTGGTAGAAAGCATTAAATGAAAGAAAAACAAGATGAGATTTGGAGACATAGTACCAGGGCTCAGGCTCTTGCCTTGCATGCAGCCAACTCTAGTCTTATCTCCAGCACTGAATATGGTCTCCCAAGCACTTCCAGGTGCGATCACTGGTTTATATCTAAGATATAAAACCCTAAGTATTGCCAAGCATAGCCTAAGAACCCAATCCCTACAATAAAAAAGAGAAAAATCATATTAAATGCTAAGCACATGGTAGGTTAACACTAAATGGTCTTTGTTATCAAGATATATTAAGTTCTCTAATGATAAACAAGTAAACAAAGACTGAGAAAAAACATAAGGAAATCACTAATAGATGTTGGAGTAACCTGAGACCTGCCACAGAATGACTTTAAGCTCCCCTAGTCCTGAAAGGACAACAGGTCAGATTTATCAGGAGCTTGATCAGAGGTGGGACAAAAGAACAAAAACCTTTGATTTACAGGGGTCATACTGTGAGAGGGACCTTGTCCTTGACCTCAGCATAGAAGCAGGGAGGGGAGGACTGTGTAGTGAATATAGCAGCTTCTCCCCTCTCCTCCTGAATGACAGAAGCAAATGAGATTCATGATAAAACCACAGAGTCAATTCTTCCAGGTTCAATGCAGACCAAAGGAGAAATCTGCTCAGAGAGGAGAGAGTGCAAATTGTGAATCACCAGCAGTTCAGAGAGAGGGATTCCTTTCATTTACCTATTGGTTGGTATCCAGCCCAAATCAAACTTCTATAAAGCTCTACACTATCCAGATCATCCCAGATCTAAAAAGGGACTCTCCCAAAGCCTAAAGAAGTGACAGTCCTTCTGTCCTAACCCCTCTCCTCTCTCACAGAATTGCATTTTTAGCTTTTCATCTGCCATGCTTCCCTGCTTTGCATTGCTGTGCTATTTCAACCTTTTCACTGGTAGAAATTTGGTCTGTCCTTACCTTCTAGGCTTGGCTAATTTCTGGTCTTCTTCTGAGTCTCATGCTGACATCCATTGGCCCCACTGTGCAATGTGTCCAGACTATCTTTTGAGCTTTCCTGCAGAGTCAATAGTTTAAAAGGAGGCTCTAGGGCCAGACTGGCTACTCTAAACTGCTGTATTATGCCTATGCCACTTAGCCTCTCTGTTTTTTGTTTTTTGTTTTTTTAGTTTGGGTGCAGTGGGTAGAGAGGGTGTTTAATCACAACCAGTGGTGCTCAGAACTTATTCCTGGCTCTATTCTCAGGAATCACTCCTGTAAAAACTTGATGGACCACATTTGGTTCCAGGGATTGAACCTTGATTGGTTGCATGTAAAGTAAGTTTCTTGATCCCTGTACTATCTCTCTGGCTCCAGTTATTTATTTATTTATTTATTTATTTATTTATTTTTGCTTGTTTGTTTTTAGGTCACACCTGGCAGCACTCAGGGACTACTTCTGGCTCTACACTCAGAAATCGATCCTGGCAGGCTCAGGGGACCATATGGGATGCCTGGATTCAAACCACTGTTCTTCTGCATGCAAGCCAAATGCCCTACCTTCATGCTATCTCTCCAGTCCTGTCCAGTTATTTTTTTTTTGGTCCTTCATGTTAGCATCTGTAAAATAGGGTAATTATATGAAGCATATAATATTGGTCCTTTTATTATTATTATTTTAGTTTTAGATTTTTGGTCACACCTTGCCATGCTCAAGGGACTCCTACCATGTCTAAGTATGATGTGGCACATGGAAATGCTCAAAGGATCATGCAGTGACAGAGACTGAATCTAGGTTTTCTGAATGCAAAGCATGTGCTTGACCCATTGAGCTCTCTCTGGCACAAGTTTATTTTTGTTTTTATTACCAGTGTATTTTAGTTTGCTACAAACAATACTATAGTATGATTTATGGTATAATTCCAAGTTTATAAGTCTGATTCACACACTGACTCAGAGCAATTTAACAATAGTGTCTATGTGTATATTCCCAGAGCCTAGAATAATGCTTGGCACATAGTATGTGCCCAATAAATGATCAGGCAGTCAATTAATGAAGGAGAGAATGCATGAAGGATGGGAAGACTCCAAGTGAGCTTTCAGAATCTGGTTTGAATTTTCATGTGATTCACACGGTAGGCTTTTTCACAAGGAACTGAAGAATCAATGAAGACAGAGCTGGACAGCTTAAGCCCCTCCAGAGCGAGAGTGGGTCACTCAGAAAAGCAATTATTCTTGGACCTCCTTGGCTACCATCCTAGCTGTGAGCAGTCAGCTACTTTATAACCTAATTGTGTGATGAAAGAAGAGCACTGTCACCTTTCTCATGCCTCTTGCCTCTTGTTCGAGAACAAGAACAATGATTGACATGAGTGTTGAAATTCAGCTGTCTTTGGGAAGACCCCCTTTTTCCCGTTCAGGCAATCAGTATAGGGTACTCATGATGTTCAGGTATAATCAGAAAAGCCAGTGAGCCTCCAGGAAATACCTGAAAATTCCTCCATTTGCTCAGAACTGGAAACAGGTGTGTACTTGGGGAAGAAGGCAGAAGCTCTACTCTAGTTCCTGTTATCCTGATAGTCACTACTCAGATTCCAGGGCTTCCTTCCTTCTTCTCTGTCAGCTACCTCTAATCGCCTCCATCTCTTCTCATCAGAGTTGTTGGTAATACATGCAGGCCCCACAGATTCCTGCAATCTTCCTCCTACTGCCACTGCCACCAGCCTCATTCCCTCTTTTTCTCCCTCTCTCACTTACCATGAGTAAGCAGGTCTCTAAGCTACATGAAATGAACATGCATGCTCTTTCCATGTTTGCGAAGATTCTTACTTTAATCATCCTTGTGATACTAATCTTCACCTGCATTATCATTCTTTCCTTATCAGAAAACTAAAATTGTTTATTTTAAATTATGGAAAATGCTAGCACCTTCAACTTTTTAAACTGGTATTTAGTACATTCACCATGTTAAGAAAGCATCGGCATCCTAACTGCCAGAAAACTAATTCCCCATTCATCCATAACTCCTGAGCTTTCTCCCCTCTGATCCTGGAATCACCATTCTACCTTCTGACTTTGTGCATTTAGCTAGTCTCAGTCTTCACAGAGTAAAAGCATAAAAAGTTTGTTCTTAATTAACTAGCTTATTTTATTAACATAATGTCTTCAAGATTCTTCTAGATTATATTACAGCCAGAAATGCCTTTCATTTTTTTTCAGGTTGAAAATTTCATGCATGTGTATATACCCCGTTTGGTTTTTTCTCTCTTCTACCTTTCAGCTATTACAAATAATGTCACCATGAACATGGGTGTATGGATACCAGTTCAAGATTCTGCTCTGAGGGCCAGGGAGATAATACAGAAAGGAAGCCACCTGCCTTCTTGTATGCAGCCAGGCATTCAATCTATCCCTGTATCTTGTTATATGAGCCCCACCACGGATTATTCCTGAGCACTGGATCAGGAATAGCCCCTGAGAGCACCACTAGGTGTACCCTCAAAACCAAAACCAAATATTCAAAAGTCTTTGCTTTCATGTCTTTGGGGAATTATTAAATCACAGGATGATTTTATATTTAATGCTTTGAGGAACCACTACTTATGGTTGAACTGTTTTACAGGCCAAACACAGTGCAGACAAGTTTCGTTTTCTCATATCCTTGTTACTTTCTGGTTGTTTTTGTTTTTTTTTCTTTTGCTGATTATCTTAATGGGCATGATGTGGTAGCTTCATTTTCAATAGTTTTTTAGCACCTCCCTGAATCATACCAACTCTGGATAATCATTGGAAAATGTAAGTAAAGTCCAGTCCCTGCTCCCAAGAAGAAAGGATGGCAAATAAAGCTCCATATGTGGAGCTAAGCCCCACTATTAAAGCCCTACACTCTCCCCACGTATGTATAACTTATATTTGAGAGAAGAAACCAAGATTCATTGAAGGTTAATGACTTTTCTCCTGGTTCTTGAATTATTAGACAGAACTTAAAACATACATTTTTGAACCTCAAGACCAATCTTATTTCCTCTATGTTTTTGTGTATGTATTAGCTTTAACTGAGAAGCAGAAAAAAAATGTAGAGACAAGTTTTTGACCAAAGAACACTGGAGCAATACGAGCTTACCATCCCCTGTCACTAATCTTGCAAAGGAAGAAAGTTTAACCACATACTCTTTGGAAGGGATGAGCTGGGGGTTGGAAAAAAAAAACACACATGATAAACTTTATTCTGCAGAATAAATTTGGCCTCGTGAAAGGCTCCACCCAGAATTAACTCTTCCCTGTCTGCCTCTCCACAGGCATGAGGCTCCTGCTGAGCCCATGATCAGCTCTTTCTTCAGCATGTGCATTTCCAGCCCAGGCTTTGCACTAGGTGGTGTGAGAAATTGATATTAATCACAATGGTGAATTGGCCCTTGATTGGGTGCAGAACATGAACATGCACAGAACAGAGAAGAACCATGGCGAAACACTGCCATGGCAGTGAAGAAGAGGTAGAAAACTTTACCCAATTTCACTCCTCTTTTCTATAACATATTGTCCTCTCTTCAATTTCTCTACTCCTTATTTTATTTTTTTTAAAGTAATTTTAGCACTGTGGTTACAAAAACGTTTGTAGTTGAGTTTTAGTCATCGAATGCACACCACCCTTAATCAGTGTAACTTTCTTGCCACCAATGGTCCCATTTCCCTCCTTTCCCACTTCCTGCCCATCTTCAGGACAGGCACTCTATTTCTCTCTCTCACTATCGTTGTCACAGTAGTTGTTAGTGCAATTATTTCTCTAACTTTGTTCACAACTCTTTGTGATAAGCTTCATATCCCTTGTTATATCACCCATTTCCATTTTCTAAAGGAAACTAAAATTGTCCATAGAATAGCCACCACAAATACCCAAAAATATGAGGTATGATTAGTAATAGCAGTTGCTTCACATATGACCATAATTATGTATTAATAATATGTTAACAGAAAAAATAAAAAGACTAAAATAATAATGACTACCATCTCCCTGATCCCAGCATCAGTAACATGACCCTATAGAGAGAAAAGAAATAAAGTTAGAATAGAGATTCGATGGAGTCATCAAAATTCTCTATGACTGTGTAGAGACCTGTTCAGGGTTTGAGACTAGGCAACCTTATTTCCAGCCTACTAGTCTGAGTATTACCAGCTATGCAACTCAGAGCAAGTCAATAGCCTGTATGGTTTCCCATTTCTTTCTCTAGAAGTGAAGATAGTCATATATGCTTTAAAAGGTTATTGTGTGATGTCATTGCTTCTAGAAGTCACTACTTTATAGTATTATCTGGCATAGGTTCAAGAGATTATTAGCATCGTATGTGGGAAACTTTCCAACACCCAATCTTCTTCCCCTCTTGCCAAGACTTTTGTACTTCTAAAGACCCTGAGTAGCCTTTTAACACAGTATTTAACCATATAAAAATTACAAGATCTCCACCATACAGGAAAACTCAGGAAATACTATAGTGATCTGTTGTGTTTCTTCCATTCTGATCTTTAAATTGATTTATAATTTTAAAAATTATTCAAGCATTATAAAAGAACTATAGCTCCTTGTAGTCCAATCCCTTTTCTTTCTCTCATTCCCCAGATGTTAAACTATTATGAGTTTAACATTTTCTATTCCCTTGCAAGCATTTATACTTTATGCATAAGCAATATTGAAAGTTTTGTATTTAATAAAAGTTTATATAAATGATATCATACTATAAATCTCTTATACTTCCTTTCTCACTCAACATTATATTTTGAAGGTTATTATATAGAAATATGCATTTCCAGATTTTAGTACATGCCCTTCAAAAACTTAAGAAAGTTTTATTCTATTGCTAGTTTGTTGAACCACTCATGATAAGATTGTTTCCATTTTTAGATAAAGAATAAAATTATGCAATACATAAAAATATGATATTCTTCTGCACATACTTTTTCTGCATTTATTTTCATAGTTTTAAAATCTGTAAATATGATAGCTTTGCCTTCCATTTTTAAGTAATGAACTATCCTGTATTTTTTAGACTAACCCTACTTGTGAACTATTAGGAATTGGGGGTATATGGCTAGAATTGATTCATTAATACTTTATTAAATTTAATTTTTAATAATATGTAATTTTAATAATGTTTTCTACAATTTACCAGTAAAATTGCTAAAGATCAAATTTTTCTTAGTTAAAAGAAGTCTAACTAAATTGGTGATGGGAATCCCCCTGATTTTATGTAAATATGTACCTAAAATATTATTGTCAACAATATGTAAGCTACTATGATCAAAATAAAAATTATATTAAAAAAAGAAGTCTAACTATATTCTCAACTTATTTATTAATATAAAACTATTTAGTTCTATTGCTATTCATTCAGGAATGAGTGCATTTGTGTATTGTATGAGGAATTTGTGTATTGTCTTCCTTTACCTTCTTATTGTACTTAGGTGCCAATTTTTCTCTTACTAACACTTCCCTCATAGAAATTTCTGTATCGATTATTTTAGATTATGTCTATTAAAAACAGATTATGCTCATTTTCCTTTATCTAGGAATTTCTTAATTTTTCTCTTTGGCCAAGAAATAGAATACTTGCATTGCGGGGCTGGAGTGTTAGCGCAATGGTAGCATGTTTGCCTTATACACAGCTGACCCAGGATGGACGTAAGTTCGATTCCTTGCTTCCCATATGGTCCTCCAAGCCAGGAGCAATTTCTGAGTGCATATCCAGGAGTAACCCCTAAGTGTCACTGGTGTGGCCCAAAAACAAACAAAATAAAACAAAACAAAAAAGTATACTTGAATTGCAATTCTTTTCTAAGTTCTAAAAAATATTTTAATATCCATAATTTCTGATGAAAAAATATGTAGGCATTGTCCCAATTTTTTCTGGTTACTTTCAACATTTTCTTCACTATATTCTTTCCATTTGTTTTAGTTATGTTTGCTTTTACTTTATGGAGCATGGAATAATAATTGTTGTTAAGTCTTTAATCATACATCTGGGTCAGATGGATGTTACACTCAATTGATTATATTTTCAGTGGAGAGTTGTTGAGAGTTTCATGTTTGTTCTTTATATTCTAATTTATTTTGGATTGTATCTTGGACATTTTATATATATTACGTTATAGGATTCTGAGTCACATTAATAATCTATGAAGAACACCAGTTTTGAGAAGCTAAGAAAGTGGTTCAAATAGTATAACACATGTCTTGCACACATTAGGCCCAGTATCACTACCAGGAGTGACCTTGGTGGCCCTTGAGCATCACAGAAATCCAAATGCCAAACCATCAGGCACCATTAAACTAGAGACAATAGAGATCAGTTTTGTGACTAAATAACAGTGCAGACTGCTTTTCAGGGCCCAGAAGAAGGAGGTCCAACCCAGGTTAGGAAGCTTGCTACAAATAGTGGTGAGTGAAGTTAGAGTAGAAAAGTGTCAATAGGACAATGATAGTTGGAACTGATCTTTCTGGACAAGAACTCGGTGCTAAAAGGAGAAAAAATGACATGCAAGAAATCCCTCCATTAACAATAATGCCAACAGCAGTGTCAAAAAGGAGAGAGAAAGAAATAGAAAGAGAGAGAGAGGCAAATTGCCTGTCCTAAAAACAGTGGGGTGGAGGGTTGGGAGGGAAACAGGAGACATTGGTGGTAAGAAAGTGCACTGGTGAAGGGTAGTGTACTTTGTATGACTGAAACCCAACAAAGAACAACTTTGTAACCATGGTGCTTAATAATTAAAAAATAAAAATATGGTTGTGAAACTTAAAAAAAAATGAAGTGGGACTTCAGAGCACTGCTGAATGTTGTCTCTATACAAACTAATAACAATTTAGCTAGATTTAGACAGTAAGTCCAAACCTATCCTAAGTGAATGGTGGTTATAAAAGCAACTTATTTTTAGGGTCTTTACTTTGCTATTAGAATTAGGATCTTTCAGCAATTCTTCTGGGACCTGAAAGCGGTCTGCACTGAAATTTAGTCACAAAACATAATGTCACACTGCTTTGGGTAAGTGCCTTGCTTACAGAACACCTGGATTCTCATACACCAGTTTAATGAGCACCTTCTTTGTGATTTCCCCCACCAACCCCATTTGCCATAAATTAGGTTCAGTTTTTCTAAGTGCCAAACAGAAAACCACAGTTTTTAGCTATTTCTTATTGTTACATTACTCACATTTAGTTTGCTTTGGGAATGAAGTGGGACAAGAAAAAAAAAAAAGAGTAAAAAGAAGATGCTTGTCCAGTATATTTGTTAGATAACAAAGATACCTTTGTTCATTTCTTCTGATATAAAGACTCTTTTATTTTTTTCAGAGAGTTTTAGATGCCTAAGAAGCTTCCTCAGCCACTGTAGAAGTGTAGTTTGTGACTAGGGTTTGCCATGATACTAGATAAAAATAAGAGGAATATCAAAAAGAAATTCTTACAAACACCAAATCCTGTAGGGACCACTCTGTTCAGTTCTCTAGCTAGAAGGAGACGATTCATCTTGAAATTGTTTTTTATCTTTATGCCTACTACACACTTTCAGAATTTAGGCTGCTCTCAATTCCAAACTAACATGGATAGGAGGGGAAAATTACTTTGGAAACCTAACATCTAGCACAGATCATTTTTTCTATCAACTTGACTAGCCACAGGATGTCTAGACATGGTCAAGCATTATTCTGGGTGTTCTGGGAGAAAAGATTGACATTTGAATTTGTAGACAGAATAAAGCAAGTTTCCTTCCCTAATGTGGGTTATTCTCATCTAACCTGTTGAAGGTCCTCAAAAACAAAACCTGACTCTCCCATAAAGGCCTCCTCCAGCTTAACTATTTTTGAACTGTAACAATTTTTTTTCTGCCTTTGAACTGTAATACAGGTTCTTCTTGGGCCCCAAGGCCTTGGAACTAGCATATTCATCAGATCTTCTGGTTCCCCAGGTTGCTTACTGTGGATTTTTGACTTGTCAGCCTTTATAATTGTATGAGTCAGTTTCTTATAACAAACTTCTTGACTTATGTAGATATATCCTCATGGCTATATTTCTCTGGGGAGTGTTTATGTATTATCTCTAGGGTTATTATTTATAATTAGTTAAAGAAACAATTTGAAGTATGCCTGTTTATTCTTAGCAGAAATTAATAACTCAATCACTTTTTAAAGTTATAGAATTTTCTTTTTTCTTTTTCATTTTTCTTTATTTTGTTTTTGTTTTTTGACCCATACCTGGCAGTGCTCAGGGGTTAATCCTGGCTCAGTGCTCAGAAATCGCTCCTGGCAATCATGTGGGACCATATAGGATGCTGGGATTCTAACCACCTTTGGTCCCGGATTGGCTGCTTGTAAGGCAAATGCCCTTCCGCCATGCTATCTCTCTGGCTCCAGTTACAGAATTTTCTATTAGATAAATGTACTCTAATTCTCTGGGGTTTTTTTCCCCTTCTATTTCCAGGTGTTAGGGTTATCTTCACATATTATCTGTGAATACATGCACAGAATGTATTTTACAGCCAGAATATATATGTGAAAATGTAAAAGTAGAAGGTATATCTCTCCTCAATGTTATAGATAGTGCCAAAACAAAGCCCAGGTGATAGTAACACTCTAGACTTGTACTAGCAACATGCGAAACTTCTTATTGTTTCATGCACTCATCAATTTGGGCATTGGCAGATTTTCAAGTTTTTGCTAATATGTGTATGAAATGGAACGTCTATGTTTTAGTTGACTTCTAATTACTAATGAGATTGGAGCTTTTTAAAAAAGAAAATGCATTGTGAGTCAGTCCTTGCAGACCTCATCTCTATTGTCTTTGAGCATTATTACAATCATATATTTTATTTGTCTTAAAACCCATAGATGAGTGAGACCCTGATGTGAAGCTTACAACAGAGTGGGGAGTGCAATTAGGAGATGACTACACTAACAACTATCATGAAATGTTAAGGAGTGAGAGAAGAAGTAAAATGTCTGTCTGGGAGATTGGGGAGCAATGGTGGTAGGAATGTTGCAATGTGAAGGGGAGTGTTCTTTTTATGATTGAAACCCAACTACAATCATGTTTGTAATCATGGTGCTTACATAAAGATATTATTATTATTTTTTTTTTTTTTTTTGGTTTTTGGGCCACACCCTGTGACGCTCAGGGGTTACTCCTGGCTATGTGCTCAGAAGTTGCTCCTGGCTTCTTGGGGGACCATATGGGAGCCGGGGGATCGAACCGCGGTCCGTCCTAGGCTAGCGCAGGCAAGGCAGGCACCTTACCTCCAGCGCCACCGCCCGGCCCCAAAGATATTATTTTTTAAATGCATTGCCTATTGATATTTTTCATCTTATGTCCTGTTTTTTTTTTTTTTGTTTTGTTTTGTTTTTTTGAATCACACATAGCAGTGCTCAGGGCTTAGTCCTGGCTCTGTGCTTCAGAATCACTCCTAGCCATCAAGAGACAAATAGGTTTCTGGTGATTAATTCAGGTTGACCTCATGCAAGGCAAGCACCTTGCTGGCTATACAATCTTCCCAACCTCTGCCATTTGTCTTGTCACTTTGTTCAACTTTTGGCAGCAGTATTAATGTTTTAATGTGTTAATTCAGTGAGAATCACTGTAAATGCCTGCTTTGCTTTACTCCAGGGGTCTCAAACTCGCCGTTTGTGGCCCTCCGTACAACATTTTGTGGCCCGCGGCTGGCCTTCAAATATCGCAGTATTAGCGATTATTCACTTACCGAATAATCTCAATAAAATTGCATTAGTAAGAAAAAAATCGCATTAACCATTCACATACCCTGAGCAGTTCCGTTCGGGGTATGCAAATGTTTAATGCAATTTTTTTGCGATTTTTTTTTCTTACTAATGCGATTTTTATTGCGAATATTCGGTAAACGAAATCCCTTATGCGGCCCTGCCTCACCCCGACTTTGCCTCCTGCGGCCCCCGGGTAAATTGAGTTTGAGACCCCTGTTTTACTCTATTTTTTTCCAAATTCTGTTGGGTTCCCCTCTTTATTTCTGCCAAACAGTCCCCCTTTGCCAATCCTGCCCTGGTTCAGTTCTATATTGATCCTCACCAATTTCCTGGATGTTCATTTCCTTGCAGCCCTTCCATTCTCACCAAGAAAAACAGTATCTTAAGGAGACTCTAAAGGACACAGTCATACTGCTCTTCTTCTGATTAAAAAAAAAAAAACTCTTACTGGTGTCCCTTTGCCTTAAGTGTCAACTGCTCTGCAAGGCAAACAAACATCTACCAGGCTGGGCAACTGCTGCCACTTCTGGATTCATATGCCATTAAGCTTACATCTGTGCCCTAGATGGACTTTGGAGAACAGTCAGCTATCTGATGAGGAGCTCGAGTCAGCAGAATCTGCTGATTCTCTCTCATACATTTTATACCATGTTGGTACCAGTCTCTGAGCCAACACAGCAACTACTGCCACAAGTCTGCATGCCAGAGTGCATGCCTGGCTTGCATTTTCTTTGCAAAGTCAAACATCCACTCAGGTATGAGAGAATCCAAACAGCATTCTCATAAAAGTACATGGAATCTGGCTCATTCCTGAGTGACTATGTGCAATCTATTCAGAGCTATTTGTCTTTGATTGACATTTATTTTCTAATAGACCCAGATTCATTATTAGCTTGAACCTAACATAATGAATGAACCTAATTTATTATTAGGTTGAATTTATATGGCACTAAGATCAGTGACAAGAATTTACTCATGAAAGATAGAACCATCAAACAAAGGTCCATTCCTTAGAAAGAAACTGACCTTAGTAAATTCAGGTGTCTCTTTTGGAGTCATTGGCTATTGTCTTATTTCAATGTCAGAATGAAAGGAAAGTTTTCTAAAAAGTAGGTATTGGAATCTGAGAAGAGGAAGGAGTGGAGTAAAGAGAAGATTCATCTAGCATAGTTGAGCCTCTTAAGTTGGAAGAAGAGTTTGCATAGACTGCAGAGTTGGGGATCTTGGAATGGACATCCCAGTCTATGCTCATAGACTGTGCCAAGTTCAGCATTCCACTTCACTTGTATGTGCCTTTCTCTTCATCTGTTCAAATCAGAGACCACTCACCAGGACTGAGGAGGATGAAAGGATATAGAATTTTCAAGTAGTTGCTGAGTAGAGTGTAGGTGTTCCAAATTGCTTGTTTCTGTCTGTTTTCTATTTGAAGAGAATTAAGATCTGCCAAGAAAACACAAAGAAACTTAAGACCAGATGTTTTCAGGCAAACACATCTATAAAAAACATGCTTTTGGGAGCACCCTAAATCCCAGAATCCTAAAACTAGGAAATGACTAGCAATTAACAATTATAGGCTATACCCATTTAAAAGCCTCTGCCTTCCACTGTTCAACACAGTTTATATGCTGGGTCTGAGGGGTACTTCATTGCTTTCCAGAATATGCATGAGATAAGAATATTCATTTGACTTAAGGTAAATTACAGAAACACCAAATGTCATACACAATGTCCTCTGGTTTAAGTCTCTTTTCTCTTGCAATTCACCTCTCTTTCTCTCTCAACTCTGATTATTTCAACCCACTCTTAAATTTTTTCACAAAGGCCTTATTCTTTTTCTCTTTCCTAAGGAACACTCCCTGTTCATTGCTCTCTTGTACACCTAAGAAGAAGCCTACACATACTTTAAGAGGCAATTTTAAACCTCAACACCTCTGAGGAATCCTCATGGATAAATCACTCCAATCTGTGTTAAATCTTCTGTACTCCCAGATGGTTTTTACTGTCAAGATCCTCTTTCAGAACATTCAACAACCAAAAGTTAAATAATCTGTTTATTTATTGATCTCCCCTCTCCCCTAACAATGGTTTCTCAAGATCAGGGGTCTTGCATTTTGTTCCTCTCAACTCCTTTCTAATACACTGATTCAATGAACAACACATTATGAGAAGCTGAACTCTCAGGACAGACGGGCCTATGCTGAGTAAAGTACCCCAAAAGAGTTGCTCAGGAAGTGAATATAGCCTCCTGAATAAGAGAAAATTGAGAATAAAGATTTTCATTTCAAGCAGTACTCTGGAACTCGTTTAGAGTTTGTGTCTATCTACCCTTACTGAATTCATATAGAAGCCTGTTAAGAGCACCTTATTAACTTTTTCTTAACTGCTCCCATAACCTAGGCCCAATAAATGGATGGAAAGTAAAGCCCAAGTTTTCATAAAATTGTGCTACAAGATTCACTAGGGATTCTATTTTGGAGATTTTAAGCTAAAAAATAGGGTATAATTTTATTATATTGTAATCAAGTCATTGGATCACGTAGGAGAAGTACATCCTGCCAATATATGTATTTGGTTTAGGAATAATTGCTTTTTGTATATAATCCATAATAAATCTGTGGGGTTAGAGATTGCTATCTCCTACACATATAAATTAAAAGTGAAATAATTTTCAATAGTTCTACAACCAGGACCAAATCTGTGTTTAATGTCCAAATACATGCTTCTTTAAATGGCTATTAACCAATTAGGTAGAGATGGTATGTTATTTCCCAAATGTCTATTTTCCTCTTGTATATAACTATGGAATATCATTTATTCCCTACAGGGAAATTTTATTCTAAAATAAAGACTATGCTGGGGCTGGGTGGTGGCACAATGGTAAGGCATTTGCCTTGCATGCAGCTGACCTAGGATGGACTGTGGTTCAATCCCCTGGCACCCCATATGGCCCCCCAAGCTAGGAGCAATTTCTGAGCACATAGCCAGGAGTAACCCCTGAGTGTCACAGGGTGTGCCCCCCCAAAAATAAAATAAAGACTATATTTCCCAATTTTGTTTGAACTGAAGAAGTCACAAAACAAAGTCAGAAGGGGCCAATGGAACATCAGAGATGCTTCAGAAAAGGTATAAAATGAGACCCATCTATTTCCTTTGATTTCTTCTCCTGTTAAGCTAAAGCTAGGTGTGATACCAGAACTCCAGAAATTATAATGTATCTTACATCACCTTGAGGGTAGTCACCATTTGCCAGAATAGGCAGGGTCACCATGAAGTTGATAATGATAGAGTTAATAATGATATTTCAGCTCTTCAGATTGATTTTTAGGTATTTCAACCTCTATTACTGAACCAATGTAATAGGATGTCTCAGCTCAGTCACAAACTCACTGTGGGCCTCAGGCACACATCTGCATCTCGCAGATAAACTTCTGAGAAAATAAGCATAGGAAACATGAAGAGTATTTTACAAAGTTCTAACACTAAGGCACCAAACTTAGAGCCCAATATACTGCTGAACTTAGAAGACCACAGAATTACGCCCCCTAACCCCCTAAATAGCTTTTCAAGGCAGTAGAAAGAGAAGCAGAATACTCATTCACTCATTTATTTATACGGTATATTCTGGACTGTGTGTCCCAGAGTTCCCTCTAGATCAGGGGTCTCAAACTCAATTTACCTGGGGGCCGCAGAAGGCAAAGTCCGGGTGAGGCAGGGCCGCATAAGGGATTTCGCTTACCGAATATTCGCAATAAAAAAAATCGCATTAGTAAGAAAAAAAAATCGCGTAAGACATTTGCATACCCCGAACAGAACTGCTCGGGGTATGCGAATGTTTAATGCTATTTTTTTTCTTACTAATGCGATTTTTATTGCAATTATTCAGTAAGTGAATAATCGCTAATACTGCGATATTTGAAGGCCAGCCGCTGGCCACAAAATGTTGTACGGAGGGCCTGCGAGTTTGAGACCCCTGCTCTAGATCATTCCTTTGGCTGCTGCGTTCTGCTTCCCAGCTTATTGTCTCTCTGAGAATAACACACAGCTTAAGGCTCTCTACTTCAACCATGCTTTCTAGAGGCATTGATGTCCATCAGTAGATTGATTTGGAAGTTCAAGAGCCTGATACCCCTATTCTTCATTTGTGGCCAGATCACCAAGAGTGATTCCAACTTTAGAACCCAATAAATATACCCCAGCATCCCTGACCAGCATCCTGCTCTGACTTTCTCATTTAGGTTGGAAGACTTCCTACATGTGCTCTCTGACAAACCTTCCACAGACTAGGATCTGTCTCCGAGTCAGCTCCCAGCCTGGTTACTGACAGCAGCAGTGCTTCTGCTTTGGGTTATGGAAGTGAGGTCACCTCCCAGTTAAACAGGGCCTTAGCATGTCATTCCTGGGCAAGGAGAGGCAGACAGCACCTTGATAAGGAGGGCTTGTAATGAGGGTCCCACACCTGGTGAATTCAAGATACATGTTAAAGTCAAATATATCAAGTTACCAGATTCTTAACTAAAAAAAAAAAAAGGCCATCTGGTGAACCCACCAGGGATAAGCAGGATCGTAAATGAACTCCACTATCTGGACTAATTGAATTGGAAAAGCCTGGAGAATGAGTAGGGATAATCCAGGCAAGAGATCGCTGCATGGTAGTTCCCTGAAGGAGCACTCGACCCATGTCTGACAAGCATCCAGACAGATAGTTCCAGCAGGTGACCAGACTGGCTGAAGGTAGTTTCCAGAAGATCACATCAAGTGCCCACATGAAGTGATGTGGGGATGCTAGGATGAAAAGGAGAGGAGAGCAGAGAAGTGACAGTAAACAGAATGACAGGCCATAGAAATCAGGGAACAATAATGAAGTAATCACTGGGAAAGCGAAAATGGCTTCCTAAGATACAAAAACAAGAAACAGTGCTGTTTAGATCTATAAGCTGTGCTCACAGATCACTCCTAACAGTGGCTGAGTGCCTGACCATTCATGGTGTCAGGGATCAAACACAGGTCAGCTGCATGCAAGACAAGTGCCTTCCCTGCTATACTATTTCTCTGGCCTACAGGGCACTGATTTTTAGAAGCAGATATGCATGGTACCCCTTTATTAATAATAGTGCAAGGCATAGTGTCCAAAAGGAAAAAGTAAGAGAGAGTGAAGAGGGAGAGAGAGATGTAAAATATCTACATCAAAGGCAGGCAGGAGGCATATGGGGAGGGAAATTCGGGATGCTGGTGGTGGAAAATGTGTACTGGTGAAGGGTGATATACATTGTATGAATGAAACTTTGTCATGAACAACTTTGTAATCATGGTGTTTAAATAACGTTAATAGGAAGGGAAAAAAGCAGAGTTAGCTTACATAAATAGGCTCTACTTTTCTCAAAATCCTGCAAAGTGCCTTTCCACTTTTAACTGATGTGGGGAAGTGGGCTCCTATCCACATATTGAATTCTGCTCTTGATATGTTCCTTTTCAATCCACACATTAAGCCTGTGTGACCTGAAGTATGTGTGTGTGGGGGGGAAGAGTTCATGGAGGCAATTTTTTAAGTACTCTAGGACAATTTTAAGTACTCTAGTTCCTATTTTTCTCATCTGGAAATTTCAGATGAGACTATCTGTTTTGGTGTATTACTGTCCCATTGAAGTTAAAGCAAGATTTACTAAACAAAATACTAGTCCATTAAATGTGTTATAAACACTCAATAAAAGAGGGTTTCTTTTCTTTTCTGATGATTTTGCTTATTCCTTTGCCAACTCCCTTTTCTAAAATCCCATTGAAGTGGAATTTAAAAGCCAAACAAACAAGAACATAGGCCTGGATTTTCTGGTCCCTCTATCCTTTTGTCCATTTCTTCTTCCGCTCCTTGATTTAACAAGCAAAGACCCTTTGTTTTTTCTCCTCATTTCTCTTCTCCACTTGGCTCTGAAAGCTTTTTGACTATTTTTTGAATAACCTATGTAGCCCCTGGGTTAAGAATTTGGCCCTCACGAAGACCCCAAAGGCCAGCTCTTGATTTTAGAAGCCTCTGAGAATTTCAGAGCCCTTGGCTTCCCTTTCCCTGAATCTGATTGATAGGTGTGAAAAAGGATGTTCCTCACCAAACATTAAATGTCACATTGGAGCAGAATTCAACGACAATATAGAGCAGCAAAAATAAAGGTGAAGGGCCTCTCCTACTATTGCAGTAATCACAATAAAACAGGGAGGAGAGACAGATGGGTCAGACACATTTAGGGCCATGTGACTTGGAGGACAATAAAACATGGAGGAGGAGCTGAGGAATCAGACACACACAGAGCCATGTGACTTGGAGACAAAGGTATCTGAGATCCAATCTCAGAGAACTCAAAGTCGAGTTGGAGAGACCCGTGGCTTCATAGGTGAACATGGCTATGTGCTGGGAGACAGAACAAAGTTTGCTAGAAGCAATTTCCTTTCTCTCGTGTGTCACCAGCCTCCATTAACCTTGCCGTGAGACTTGAGAATCAACTGGATGGGTCAGGAAGGAAGCAGTTAGGACAGAGAGGACAGAATGAGTCAAGCATAGAGAGGAGAGCCAAGAAAATCATGTTGCTGGTAGATGCCAAGATCCTGCAGCTTGGCTGGAGTCCAGAAGAGGTAGTCAGGGAATCAGGGTCTTCTCTGGTTGGTCTGCTTTCACCCTGTTATAGGTCCATGCTTCTTCATTACAATACATAATTTCATCCTCCTAAGTATCCCCATTTGGGCAATAGGTTACAGAGTCCCATGATTTTAGGAAGAGAGGAGCTAACCTGTGTTTTGGCACCAATAGTTAAAGGGGTAAGACCTTTAGATCTGAAACTTTATCCAGCCTTGAAATTATGACTCTGACAACTCTGGATTACATATAAGATGCCAAAAATGCTTTTGTGAATAAATATCAAAAGCTCATCAATGTCACTGAGTTGAGAGACCATATCTTGAGGTGTTTGGGGTAGGATTCCTACAAAAAGTAGATCTTACTTTGACCTTGAAAGATGGGGAAGATAAATAGAGAAACATGAATAGAAACAGTGTTAGGTAGGAGGAATCATGAAGTATGATGGAAATACATAGGGACCCTTAGCAGGCCCAAACAGAACAATTTTCAAGCTTTTTTAAAGCTGTCTCTCATATGTTTAGTTATCTGGAAAGTGTGTAAGAATCTGAGCTAATCGGGGCCAGAGAGATTGCACAGCAGCCTTTGCCTTGCAAGCAGCCAATCCAGGATCTAAGGTGGTTGGTTCAAATTCCGGCGTCCCAGATGGTCCCCTGTGCCTGCCAGGAGCTATTTCTGAGCAGATAGCCAGGAGTAACCCCTGAGCCCCACCGGGTGTGGTCCAAAAACAAAAAAAAAAAAAAACAAAGAAGACGAGCTTATCTGTGTATATCCATGGCATTTAAAGCACAGCTCTGGGTGCCTTTCCATAGCCCAGGTCTCACAGTAGGGCTGTTTCCTGAGTTCTCAAGGCTATGTCTATGCATTCTATAGCTCTAATCTTGCAACAGAAAAATGACCCAATGGACTTGGCAAATTCGTTGAATACACAGTTGAATCTGCTGCTTCCCTACTTAGAGTTCTTGAGATCTGGTACAAATTATCCACTTACCTGCTTTGCAGGTGGATTTAGGCAATGGTATGCCATTGCAGGAGACAAGGATCAAGGAGGATCAAAAGGAGAGATGGAAGGGTAGTATATCCATTTGTGTGAGCTGTCATAGCAAAGTTATATGGACTAGCTGACTTACATATCAGAATCTTATTTTTTCATGATTTTGGAGGCAAACAGTCCAAGGTCGGATTGTGGACAATGTCAACTTCTTCTAAGGCTACTCTACATGCTTTATAATTGTTCTTCCCTTTTCTGTGTCTTCCCATATATCTCTTGGTCCAAATATCTTCTTCTTATAAAGATACCAATTACATGAGATTAGGGGCCATCCTAGTAATTTCATTTTCACTTCACTATATGTTTAAAGACTTAACTAGAAGTGAAGTTAGGATTCTACATTCTGGGGTCCTGGGGCATAAGACTTCCATATACAAATTTGATAGGAGGTGGGAGAAGGGGACAGGATTCATCCTATAACTCACATGAGGGTATGAAATGTCACCCACTGTTGTTGAATTCCTGGAGTGACTCTTCAACTAGGTCCCTGCCTTTGCAGAAGACCTTCCAAGAATCTTTTTGATTTAAATGTGCTGACACTTTTCTGGCAGGCTAATCAAGAATGAGCAAGAGTGGATGGTAACAAAAAGGTTAAGTTTCTGAGATAAGATGGGTAAGCTGAGAATGAAGGAAGCTCTATCAGAAATTTAAAGCCAGGGGGCTGGAGAGGTGGCGCTAGAGGTAAGGTGTCTGCCTTGCAAGCACTAGCCAAGGAAGGATCTCAGTTCGATCCCCTGGCATCCCATATGGTCCCCCCAAGCCAGGGGCAATTTCTGAGAGCTTAGCCAGGAGTAACCCCTGAGCATCAAATGGGTATGGCCCAAAAAAACAAACAAACAAAAAAAGAAATACAAAGCCAAAGAGCAGTCCTTTCTCCTGCTGGGCATCATTCTCCCCATCTGCACCATTAGGGCTATAGTTCCTCATGTGACCTTTACGATGGGCCACAGTATTCAAGGGTGGGGCAGAAAGGTGACAAAAAGGTGCCACCCAGAGCACAGTTCAGCTTAACACCTTTAGCCACCAGCTTCAGAAGACTGTAGATCCAAGTTGCAAAGGCAGGGTGGGTTCAAAAGGACCAGAGAAAAGGTGGATCAGAGCTGAAACAGTTAGTTTATGGTTCCTCCTCTGGTGGAATGCTTGTCAGGGTAAGTTATAGACATGAGGGAGGGCCTCTTTCCTCCTCCTTGAGAATAATGACCAAACTCTTGGACTTGCTGGGTATCTATGGAAAACAGTCCATGCAAATTTCCTGGATACGTCTATTTATGATGATGTTGACATAGAGAGTACCAGTATGTTCATGCAGTGACCATGTTTCCTGTTTCTATAAACATCTTCAGTGTGAGAAAAGGCTTCAATGGGTCCATGGGCACAATTTATAGCTTGCTTTCTGCCAACACAAATGAAGTGCACATACCATCCCTCTGAAATAATGCAGGTCGTTGATTTAGGATGGTGAGACCTGCAAATACTGTGGGTTCCAAGGCAACTCATACTCACCCCACTGGGACTGGGAGAACACTTGTCATTGTGCAGAGACAGCCAACCCAACCAGGCAGTCTGGTGGAAAGGGTGGTGGATTTGGCGTCAAAGCATAAGGGTTCACACTTTGTTGGGGTCCCTGCTGTTTAATCCATTAAGTTTTAGTTTCCTCTTCATAAACTAGTCTATCAAAGCAACCTTGAGAGGCTGTTGGGGAGATGAATGAGGTGATGGAGCTTTAGTAGATACTAAAGTCAACAAAATTGACTTTCCTTCTCCAAGTGCCTATGTTTGGTTTTCTTTGCTTTAAAAAATAAAAAATTAACTCGTTGGGGGTATCCCAAATGATACTCAGAGGTGCTGGAGGCCTCTCTATGATTTTTTAACAACTGGGTCAGAGATTCAACAACTGGGTCTATATGAAGGGTTTAGGATTGATGTTGTGAGGGCCCTGTGGTGGTAGGGATCATCTAGGTTCTCAAGAGTCTCAAGGACTGCAAATAGCCATACTCCAGAGGTCTTCTGTCAGGGAATTGTGTATTGACCACACATAAGATATGCTCTTTAACAACTCCAATCTTTGCTTTAATTTTTGTACTGCAATTTTAAGCTGATCTCCAGAATTCAAGTTAGTTACAAGGCATTGATAGAAGTCAAGGCATGGATTTCAAAGGTACTTGGAAACAATTTCTATGTGCTTGAGACAATAAAGTTGATCCTAAGACCCCATCAAAATTTCCTACAGAGAATAGAATACACAGCCCTTCTTTGTACTTTCTTTTCACAGAAACATGTTACTGTTATCTTCAATTTTAATAAATAATTACAAAATAATAAAAACAGAACACTGACAGCATCAAGACAAGGTGAGTTGTAGCCCACAGTACCATAACTCTTGAGGGTTATAACTCTGTGGGCAACTAGGAATCCTTGGTAGTTTCTGACAACAGAAACTAATATATATATACATACAATATATATAGTATATATATATATATATATACAATGAAATATTATAAATCCATTAAAAATGAAATAATGAAATTTGCTTATATGTGAATGGACATGGAAACTATTATGCTGAGTGAAATAATTCAGAAGGAGATATAATAATAATAATAATAATAATAATAATAATAATATGCTAATAATGTCCAGATATAATAGAGATGAGGTCCGGGAGGATCAGCCCATGCTATGAATATTGCCACAAAGACCGGTAAGTGTAATTAAAGAACTAACTGTACTAACAATTATTATGACAATGATAGTTGGAAATGATCGCTCTGGTTGCTAAAAGAGAAAATAGTGATAAGTCTAGCAATCTCTCATTGATAATAAGGAAAACTACAATGTCAGAAAGGAAAGAGAGAGACAGAGTGAGATAAACAGAATGAATGCCTATCCTAGAGAAGAAATTGGGCAGGAAATGGGGAATAATGGTGGTGGGAAAGTTGCACAGGTGAAGGGTAGTATACATTCTATGACTGAAGCCCAACTATAAACATTCATTTAACTATGGTGCTTAAAGAATTTATTATTAAAAATTTAGAATAGAGGTCAGAGCAGTGATGCAAGTAGTAAGGCGTCTGTCTTGCCCACACTAGTCTAGGACAGACTGCGATTCGATCTCCCAATGTCCCATATGGTCCCCCAAACCAGGAGCAATTTCTGAGCACATAGCCAGGAGTAACCTCTGAGCATCACCAGGTGTGGCCCAAAACCAAACAAAAAATAAATAAAAATTTAGAATACAAAAGAATCTATCTCAGACACAATGAGAACCATTAAGCTTGAGTTGGGTGGGGGCAGACCTCCATGGCAAGGCTTTTTTCAATAGCCTATTTCATGTTTCAGTGATATTAGAAATAGCAGTAAATCTCTGAGAAGAGTCATGAGTGATTTTAGGAGGGAATGCTTAGAGGATTAAGATTTTACTTTAGTCTCCATCTCTGCTCTGAAATCTTCTGTCATCATTTTTCTACCCTTGACCTCTTCTGATTCTTCATTAGAAGAAATAACTTGGGGCCGGAGAGATAGCATGGAGGTAGGGCATTTGCCTTGTGTGCAGAAGGACAGTAGTTTGAATCCCAGCATCCCATATGGTCCCCTGAGCCTGCCAGGAGCGATTTCTGAGCATGGAGCCAGCCCTGAGTGCTGCCGGGTGTGACCCAAAAACCAAAAACCAAAAAAAAAAAAAAAAGAGGAAGAAGAAGAAGAAGAAGAAGAAGAAGAAGAAGAAGAAGAAGAAGAAGAAGAAGAAGAAGAAGAAGAAGAAGAAGAAGAAGAAGAAGAAGAAGAAATAACTTATCCAATCCTAAATCAGAGGAAAGCAGGGGAAGACCCAAATGAAAAGATGAATGTACACAATGTTCATAAATATGATCAGGCATTTTGATCTTGCAGGTAAACAAAAGATGCTCCTTTCTGCTACCTATACTGTAGTTGCATGCCCATTTATAAAAGGCACCTACTTCTACCCATTAATTTCTCCTCTATCACATGTCATTCATCAGTAAACCCCAAATGTCCTAATTTCCTAGAATCAGATAAATAATTCCTATTGTAATCTATTTAATCTTTTATTTTAAAAGAATTTTAACTTCTAGAAATGTTGTAAAACTTCACCAAAATATGGAGAATTTTCCCAAATTCTCCTTAACATTAATATGCTTCCTATTCCATATGTAGCTAACTGTATATATACATATACCTTTTTGTGGGTTTTTCTGTGGGTTTGTGTTTTGTTTTATTTTGGGACCACACCTGGAAGTTCTAAGGGCTTACTTCTGTCTCTGTGCTCAGAGATCACTCCTAATAGGTTTGGGGGATCAAATGAAATGCCTGGGACTGAACTTGGGTTGGCCGAGTGCAAAGAAAATGCCCTACCCACTATACTATTCTCTCTCATACATATTCCTTGCTTTTTGGTCATTCAAGTTGCAACTAAAATACTAGTTCATACAGGTCAATCTCCATAACCATTTCAATTCTTTTAACTACTGGTCCCACCTTCTGGGGCCGTTCTCATTGTAATTCTCATCAGTGCTGAACCACAACTGGTATTTATCTTAGCTGTTTACTTACTGGTTATCTCCCTGTTTCCCCACCACTGCCCCCACTCCAACTAAGATGCAGATTTTATGAGAAAATTTTTCTTGATATTTTGTTCCCTTTTGAGTCCTCAGAATAAATAAAAGAGGCTCTGAGACCAAGGTGTAGACTTAATCCCATTATTTAAATACTTACTGAATCATGGAGATACCTTCTAAGTTGGTTTAGTTCCTGGGGGTGTGGGTGGGGGATTACTTAGAACACTATTCTAAATCTTCTAATTAAGCGATCAAAAACTATATACAAAAGCCACACATATGCAGACACGTACACACATAATTACAGGTTAGTGGTGACAATATGACCTCTGGAGCCAAGCAACCTATTCCTATTCAGTTTCTGTTACCAATAGGTCATAATCCTGGACATATCGTAAACACTGTGTCTCAGTTTCCTTATGTATCAGATACAGGTGATAAAAACATCTTCATAAGTTTCTCACAGAACTGCATTATTATGTCTAAATTAGTTTTTACTTATTCCAGGTTTCATCTTTCTCCTCATCTCACTTTCTTAGCAAACCCTCTTTAAAAATATTTTTCTAGTTGTGATAGTTTGAGTGACATGCTTATGTAAAAAATACTAAGAGAGACCTATGTGATAGCATAGTGGGTAAGGCATTTGCCTTGCACGAGGTTGACCTGGGTTCAATCCCCTGCATCACAAATGGTCCCCCAAGCCTCCCAGGAAAAGTTCAGAATGCATAATCAGGATGTGTGCCAGGTGTGGCCCAAAACAAAACAAAGAAACACTAATAGCAAAGAGTGGTAAATGCATTTGGGATAGTGAATGGTCCACTGTGACAAATATAATTGGAACTGATCTGGATAAAAATTGGGTACTGAACGGGAATAAAATGATATGCATGGAATCCCTTCATTAGCACTAGGGCAAACCACAGTGTAAAAACGGAAGAGAAAGAGAGAGTGAGAGAGAGAGAGAGAGAGAGAGAGAGTGAGAGAGAGAGAAGTAAAATGTCTGCCCCAGAGGCAGGCAGGGGGAGTGTGGGTGGGAGGAACATTGGAGAAATGTGCACTGGTGAAGGGTGATGTATAGTCTATGACTAAAACTCAACCATAAACAATCTTGCAACCATAGTGCTCAAATAAAGTAATTTAAAAAATAATGCATTTCTCTTGAAAAAAACATAAGTATCTATTTACCTAATATATTTTAAATGCTGAAAGTCATATATGTTGCTTAAAATTCAACACAGAATTCAATAAGTGTGAGTATATTATGCATTACATAATTGAGAACAAAAAGTACCTACTGTTTTACAGTCTGTTAGTAACCTTTGTCATGAATGACAAAACATCATCAATATTCCACAGATATCCATAGATATCCCTTTATCAAGATAGCTAATGGTATACATGTTTAAATTCTACACATTATAAACAATGCTGTGTTTAACATCCTTGTTTGTATATCTCTATACTCAACAGCAGCAGCTAATTTTTTTCTCTTGCATTCTTAGATGTTGGACTACTGGATCAAAGGCTATAAATGAAAAAAAAATGTTTCCAGTAGTCTGAGACAAACCGTCCCAATAGAGGCATTCCCTTTGAGACCCAAGTCCAGAGGCTAGGGAGGTTCCAACTGTCCTATCTCCAAGTTCAGCCAGGGATCAGACCTGATGTCCAGCTGAGGCCACCATGGGTTCTAATGATCCTGTTTACTCTGTTCAGGGCAGGAAAGAAATCTGGATGTTTTCTCTTCAGGGGATGTAAGAGACCTTTGCTTTGAACTTGGTCTAGGAGAATAAAAACAATTCTGTTCAGCAAGCCTACTCTTTCTCTTTTCTTTGTAACACTGTGAAAACATCTGTCCTGTTTGAACCCTTTCGATCACAACTTCCCTGCCCCATAGTCCATGGAAACCCTCTGAACTATTCTCACATGGTCTTCCATTCCTGGTTAGTGATCAATCATTCCTGGGCAAAAATCATATTTCCAAGAGGAGAGACCTGATCCTGACCAGGTTTAATAAGACAAAATAAATGAGACCAGCTCCATCCCATTGCCAGAGAGGAGCAGGACAGAGCAAGAGGAAGTCACAGGTCTTTGCAGGAAGTCTTGGGAACTCTGGGGTACTTGTGGGAAGAGGGAGGTCCTCCATGAAAGCAGAGATGTCTGCTTCATAGATCTCTGCACAATTGGGAAGCTTTCTTTAATAAAACTCTTACAAATGTAAATGTCCTAAGGTCATACCAACTTGCCCAACAGAAAGGCAAGTGAAAGAGCAGTAGCATGGTGAGAAATAGTCCTTTAATCACAGAGGCTTGAATAACAACCCCAGATAAGGTTTAATGCCCATCCTGTGCTTACTCTCAGGAGGCTGTGCTATAAATTAATCTTACCATTCACATTCCCCAGTTTAGCTCTCAGAGCTGAAAAACGTGTGGACAAAATCATCACTCAATGCCTGTCTTTAAAGGTCCCCCTTAAGTTCCCTGGACCAATCTCTATCTTATATGTCTGAGATTGGTCTGGGGTGCCATCATTTCTGAACATCTAGTTGGTCCCCTTCCCTTATCACTCAAAGATGAGAGTCCCTAAGTGTCAACAGATACTCGGAGATGTTGTGTGTGTTGGATCTGGGCTAAACTGAACTTTACAAAGCAGTAAGGGACTGGACTGGCAACAGAACTGGTAGAGAGAGAAGTGGGAAAGATTCAGGAAAGGTCCAGGATGGCAGTGGCTTTGGGTAGGAACTTGACAGCAAAACCTGAAGGAGGGAACTGTGAGGACAAATCCCACCTACTGAGTCTTCTGAGGCCAATTGGCAAGGAGTGAACCCTCCCCACACCCCAGCCAGGGTTTGTGTGCATGTTGGAAGATTCACACAGGTGCACAGAACATGTGCCCAATGGACAGGAAATCCATTTCTGCATTGCTCTAGTCTAGAGACTTTTCAGGGTACTGGTTGGGGGTGCTCAAGATATACTCTGGGCTCTTTGCTGGGTCTGGGAGATCAGAAATGTTCACTCCTGGTGGTGGTGCTGGGGTGTGGGTGCAGTCGTGTGTTGGCAAATCCTTTGGTCAGATTCATCTCTTCTCTTCCATGCAAGGCCATTTCTGAATGACTTGTCCACAAGAAGCTAATTTTGAGGTCAAAGCAGAAAGATTTTGGAAACTTCCTATTTCCTTTTAATTATACAGATTTCTATTTCAGTGCTACATCCTCCTCCTAGCAGGAAACTCAAACCATTTCCCCTTATTGGAGTTTTAAGCTTTTTAACTTTTTTTGATGTCCTCTTTTCATGACATCCAGCCAGACGCTGAGCTCTGGGTAGTTAGAAGCCTTTCATTTGGGGTAGCTCTGTGGCTCATTCTCCAGGGTCCTATGCTGACTCAGTGCTATTGGTCTAGGCCTGAAAAACCTGAAACCAAGCCCAGAGCTTGTTTCTTTTGTGCCTTTCTTCCTGTCCCATGACCTTCCATCTCTGCTGTTGTGGCTAAGGCAGTAGGCCCCACTCTTGTGGCTTTTTCTCAGTCACACTATCTTTGCTACTCCATGCTCCATGTTTTTACCAGTCCACCAGCATGTCTTAGCTGTGGCTCAGTCTTAGAAGTACACTGGAATTTCTGATATGCCAGACTGAGTCCTGAAGAGTAAGGAGCCTTCAGCTGTGCCTATAATGTTCAGTTTCCTCAACATTATAGATTTTTTTGATGCAGAATAAGTGTGGCTGGTTATATTCACCCAAGAACATCTCCTGAGATAGCCCCTAGACTCATCTCTCTTCTTTATTTTTGGTATGGGGTCAACCTGCCAACACTCAGGGGTTACTCTGGCTCTGCACTCAGAAATCTCTCCTGGCAGGCATGGAGGACCAGATGGAATTCCAGGATTCAACCACCATCAGTCCTGGATTGGCTACTTGCAAGGCAAACATCCTACTCCTCCCTTACTCTGAAAGAATTAATCATAGATAAGATGTATATTATTAGAAGAATGTGCAGAAAAGGCAAACTACAGGCCCCTCTCAGTCTGTCCCAGAAGTAAAAAAGCATATAGAATCTTAAGGAATAACTCAGAGATCTCTGAGCTCAGAGGAGTTTGATGGAAGACTATTTCCAAAAGCAGGATCAGTGTGTGCAAAACCAGTTGATAGATTGCCAGTGAATTCAACATGGCTGTCGTCCTACGCCATATCCTGAGTGGAAGGTTGGAGGGGGAAAAAATACACACAGTTTACACTGGATCTTTGAACCTTGTACCTCCCTACAGGGTGGGGCAGGATGCTTCTGTCATATGGCAGCTTGTGGAACTTTCCAGTAAAATCCCATGTCAAGGTGCTTGCCAAATCCAGAATGTAGAAACACAAATCCACAACTTATCTTGAACCTAGACTTGGTTTCACAGCAGAGTCTCTGACTAACACTTGAAAAGGACAGTCTTAAGTATAAGACAAATATTTAAAGTTTTAGGAGCTCAGTCTACAAATTAGGAAGAAGCGGGACGTGAATGTCCATGGTTCAACTTTGTTCTCTTTAATTTAAAGCAGACTTTGTTTTCTGTTGGAAGATTGATGGAATCCTACTGCCTGGATGGTGAAAACCACTTCTGTAGAGCCAATGTATCATGTTATAGGCAACCAAATTGAATAAGGTAACAGATTCATACACAAAAAGTGACGTCAATTTGGCCTTATCTAGGAATTAAAAGAAATGTATTGTTGTTTTGGTTGAAACCACTCCAAATTTAATTGCAGTAGAAGGGAGATGTGATTTTTCTATCTTCTGTTTTTTCTTGTTTTTTGTTTGTTTTTGTTTTGTTTTGTTTTTTTGTTTTTTGCCTTCCTCATCTCCTTACCCTGAAATACTTTACTTTTTTCCTGAAAAAAGTAACAGCTTGCTTGGCATGCTGAATACAGTATCACGTTGTTTTTTCATGTTTCTTCTCCATTATTTTCCAAAAATATTTGTCTCATATCTGCCCCCCGTTATGTTGAACTTCATCATAATGCCCTAATTTGTAGTAATATTATTTTTATATTAAAAATGAGACAATAAAGTCTCAAAAAGATCCCATACATCTATTAAGTTTACATATATGTGTGATTTTAACATAAATTAAAATTTTTATTTTTTCCTATTGTTGTTTTTTTCTTTATTTTTTTTAAACTTTATTGATTGATTGTTTTTTGGGCCACACCCAGTGGGACTCAGGGGTTATTCCTGGCTCTGCACTCAGAAATCACCCCTAGCAGGCTGGGGACCATATGCGATGCCGGGAATCGAACCAGGTCCCACTCGGGTTGGCTGCATACAAGACAAATGCCCTACTGCTGTGCTATCTCTCGGTCCCATTTTTCCCTATTGTTGTATGGGTTACACCCAGTGATGCTAGGCAATGGACATGAATCACTAGGGACCAAACACAGACCACACGCATACAAATATGTGCTCTATCCTTTGAACCATTTCTTGTTCTCTTGAATTAAAAATTTTTTGTGTGGTTTTTGGGTCACATCCGGCAGTGCTCAGGGGTTACTCCTGGCTCCATGCTCAGAAATTGCTCCTGGCAGGAACAGGGACCATATGGGATGCCGGGATTCAAACTGATGATCTTCTGCATGAAAGGCAAAGGCCTTACCTCCATGCTATCTCTCCGGCCTCTGAATTAGAATTTTTTAATTGAATCCCAATGAATTATAAATTTGATCCTTTTTCTCTGATATTAAGGCCCTTGCCCTTTCTGCTTACCTACCTATAATACAAAGCATTGCTTTCTAGATAGTGACTGAGTTTATTAATACTACAAGTGGATAACACTCAAAGCAAGGAAATATAAATTCCATTCAACCACCTATGCATTCATTGATTGATTATAAAATATCAGGATGTTTCAGACATGTAAAATCAAAGAGACAGAACATTTTGCATCCTGCAGGGGGAACAGTGTGGTAGACATGAATAAGGACTAGAAACTGGACTCCTAGAATCACAACTGAGTATCCCTACTTGTGATCTGAATGACCTGAGACAATTGACATAACCTCTCTATATCTAGGCTTCCACTAGCATTCTCCTTTACCTTTGTTATATGAATTGAATACAGGTCTTTGTTAAGCCTTTAGACACAGGTGCACGTAAGCTAACAGTAGGGGAGCAAATGCAACCCAGAAAGTGATGTATATGTTATATGATATTAAGTGTGAAGATGAACAACATACCATAAATGAGGGATCAGCTTGCTGAATGGGTCTCTGAGTATAGGAGGGTCTAAAAGGGGCACACTGAGATGTTGTTTAAACAAAAACTTGAACTACAATTAACTTGTATCTAACATTTATGGGTGGTTAAGAACGCAGAGAAAAAGTCTGACTGTATCATATTATATTAATTTCCTACAGTTTTTAATATAGACTACAAGAATAATTTGCATTATTTCATTGTAATAAATTGTTCATATTTTCTAAGAGATTCATCTTTTAAGTTTCAGAGTGGAAAAAGGAAAACAATTTGTGCCTGATAAGGTCATTTCTGAAATATTTATTTATCATAAAATCATAGGCTCAGGGTTGGAGATATAATACAGTAGGTAAAGCACTTACCTTGCATGTAGCCAATATGGGTTTAATCCCTGGTAACTTCATGTGATTCCCTGAGCACTACCACTGACTCTGGTATAGTCAAGCAAAAAAAAAAAATAAGTTGAGAAAAATTGTGTCTGTCCTAGATAATATTTTAATTTTCATTAGAGATCTAAATATATTAAAGAAGAGAAGGTTTATAAGACATTTCCTCCTAATAGGTTGGGCAAGAGACATATATTCATGGTAGAATTGGCACTGCCTTAACTTCTATATGTGAAAGATCAAATTTATATATACTGCATCGGTGATTCTCATACATCATTTATTGAGACTAACACATGGTCAGTAAATTTGTATCAAGCCTTGTATTAGGTTCATGTCCTTCCCATTCTGAAGTGCCAAGACGTGCTTTAGAGTATCACAAAGTCTCTGATGAGAGTTTTGCTATGTGGAGAGATGAGAGGGTCCATCATTCCTGGGATCAGGAAAGTCTATAGAGAATTTTGAAAGAAAAGTTGGTACTTTACAGGCAACAAAAGATGAAGGAATATCAGTAAAAGTCAAGTAAACCTAAATCATGAACAAGGCCTGGAGATGAAAAGCAAATTGATACACCCAGTGGAGCTATGAGAAGCTCAGTCAAGGTTAAGGCTCAAGATATGAATGGTAGAGAGAAATGGAATGGCTTCTAAAGGATGTGAATCATATCCAACTCTACTTCTCTTATGATTTATATGATCCTTGCCTCCTCAGTCATTTAGATTGACTGGCCCATTTTACAGATAAAGCCAAGGTTCCTTGTGACCAAATGCTGGCTAAGGATCATAAATTTGACTTAGGATTTCAGAATCAGCCCTGTCAGATGGCAAAGTTCATAATTCTTCCAAGTGCTATTCTTGTTTGGGGATACAGAGGCTAATCAGACAAGAAAGGACTCTGTCCTCCAAAAGCTTCCATGTTGATGGAGGAAGGAGATAGAGATAATGTCTGAACATTTTCCTAGGGTGATTTTAGATGAACTAAGTGGGAATAAAAATGAAAGAAAGATGACTTTTTTCAGTGTGACTATAAAGACTCTAGAAAAGGATAACATTTGAGTAATTATATAAAAGATATAAAGAAAACAACCATCATGAGGAAATCTGGAGAAACTGAAGACAGAAATGCTAAGGTTCCAGAGAAGACAGAGGGAGCCATGAACTTACAGGTGAAGAGAATAAAGATTAAGATTGTGGTATTCATAGTAAGAAAATGTAGGGGCAGATGGCACATAAAACAGAGGTTTTACCAAGAGTGCAGGAAAGCTAACTTTGCTGGGGTAACGTGTCAAGTATAAAGGGAATATCCCTGCACTGTCTTTTCAGCTATGATTTTTTTGAGCAAGTGTCTTACCCTCCCTAGATCTCAGGCCCCTTTTGTGTAAATATATTATAATATTTGCTTTACTGTAAATATATTATAATATTTGCTTTACTATCACATCATGAAGATTAGACACCAAGCAGCAACCTAACCTTTGTCACTGTGAGTCTATAGAAAGTATCCCTCAGGCCCAGAGTAGCATCCACCATGCTCTCTAGTCACCAGAGGTGATCAAGCTATCAACTGATTAGTGAATACATAGCCTAGAGTCAGCAATGGTAGTCCTATCAAGTCTTGCCTTCAGCATCTATACCCCCCAAACTACCAGCTGTTTCAATGAAAAGAATTAGTGTTCGAAGCTGTGAAGCTCTCTAACTATCCAAGGCAAGAAGTAGAAGTTAGATTGATTTCTAAAACCATCCCAATGTCATTCCATGTGTACTTCTGAAATATCTCTGTGTACCCAAATCATAATCACCTGAAATCTGGTGATTCTGTGACTTGGGGTTCAATCAGTCTTGGATGAAACTTTGAGGATGCATATCCAAGAACTACATCCAGGCAACAAGGCTTCAGAGGCAAGTAACTTTCATAACTTGCTCTCAAATCCTCCCCACAAGATACCACATCCCATTTTTAGTAGCTCAGCACTGGATTCATTAGAATCTGAGGTGATTTCTATGGACAATGTAGTCTACCAGGAAGTTGTGAAGCATGAGTCAATAACCTCACTCATTGACCCTCCTAACAAAGAGCTTATGAAGTAAAATTTGAGGAGACCCTTAGTTCATGGGTGGCCAGGATAATGGATGAGTTTCTTGTTAGGAGGTTTGTGTAAGGCCTCCTGGATGTAAAGACATTTAGTTTAGAGCTGGCCTGAGGAAGAGACACTATAAGCAGTGGGCAGAGTAACTCCAGAGGCAGGTCCAACAAATCATTTCAAGTGTCAGCCTAGATTCTAACGAAGTCCACTTGAACCACAGATCAGTTCTTACCAGTATCTTATGTCCTGTGAAATAAGTCTTACCAATAAAGTCCTTAGCTCTCCTTCCCTATGATGACAAGCAGCTGACCCCGGAATGGAAAGATATCTAGGGATCAGAGATCTCGACATCACCTGACAGGCATTGGCAGTTATGAAATGTGCATCCACACCAAGCACGTGGTGCCCCCGCCACCACCAGACTTGGTTTCAAGTACCCTTCCTTCTCAGGTCTTGTGACCAGGAAGTATGATTGCCCTCCAATTGCTGCTAAGAATAACCATGGATTTTTCTTTCCTGAGAAACAACCATGAACTTTGAGACTTGGGTGGTAGTAGTCAGCCACATCAGCTAGTGATCCTTTAAGTGAAGCTCAGCAGAAAGTGAAAGAGACCTAAGAGGCTGTTGTATTCTTGAAGGAACAGACAGGCAGTCATGACACCTTTCCTGTGGCAGACTCTCTGCACCTCCTTCCAGCTAAGCAGAGGTGTCACAGTGAGAGCTGGCACAAGTACAACTATGTGACTTTGGGCAAGTCATCACAGTTCAATCTCAGGATCCGAACTCATTAAAAGGGAGCTGCATACCTACTTTATCTGCCTACTACCTACAGCACTGCTCATAAAAATATGGGGTCTTTGTGGCAGGCACATTGTTAACTGACAGTGAAGGGGAGTTACAAGGGCTAAGTGATAACTGTGGTCTCCAAAGAGGATAAAAAAAATTTAAATCTGAAATAAAATTTACTTTGTAACTCTATTTCAATAGTTTTCTCTAGCTCTTCAGGCTCTTGTGCTAGAATTATACCATTTGCCTTGGTGTTCTGTTAAACCTTTTTAGAGTAGATTTATATATATATATATATATATATATATATATATATATATATATATATATATATATATATATATATATATATTTGGTTTTTGGCTCACACCCGGCAGCACCCAGGGGTTACTTCTGGCTCCATGCTCAGAAATCGCTCCTGGCAGGCTCAGGGGACCATATGGGATGCCGGGATTCAAACCAATGACCTGCATGAAAAGCAAACGCCTTACCTCCATGCTATCTCTCCGGCCCCATTTTCTATTTTTTAAGCAGTTACATTTTCCTACCTGCTGATGTCAACCATAGACATTGACTTACTGTGAGCACAGATAGGTAAGAATGCTTATTGCCTAATCTGAAGCATCTCAGATTATCACAATTTTTTAGGGGGGTCACACCTGGCAGTGCTCAGGGATTACTCCTGACTCTATGCTCAGAAATCACCCCTGGCAGGCTCAGGAGACCATATGGGATGTCAGGATTTGAACCCCTGACCTTCTGCATGCAAGACAAATGCTTTACCTCCATGCTATCTCTCCGGCCCCAAATTACCATAATTGTATTTGACCACTTGGTCACTCTCCAGGAGAAGAGCCTATTTCAGCCTACTTCCCAGAAATAGACAAATAGAATCAATCCAAACCTGAGCTGGAGCCCACAGAATATGCTATACAAACCCCCAACTACCTAGCCACCCCTCCAATCAAGAGAGCTAAAAACATTTATTGGCAGTTGTGAATCACTGAATGTGAAGCAGTTTGTTACCCAGCTTCCTGGTGGCATAGCTGACTGCTACACTATAGCAAGGACAGCTCAGCCACGCTAATGTTGAAAGTATCTTCACAAATTCTGTCGGATGTGATGGGAAGTCAAAAAGAATTTAACTTCATCTCTGCCCTTAAAGATAATTCTATCATTCTTTCCATTTCCTTTGCCAATCACAGGGAAGTCACAAATCCTTATTTAATATTAAAAAAAGTCTATGTGGGGGCCGGCGAGATAGCATGGAGGTAAGGCATTGCCTTTCATGCAGAAGGACGGTGGTTCGAATCCCAGCATCCCATATGGTCCCCCATGCCTGCCAGGGGCGATTTCTGAGCGTAAAGCCAGGAGTTACCCCTGAGTGCTGCCAGGTGTGACCCCCAAGAAAAAAAGTCTAAATAAATCAGTGTGTATTTAAACAGTCAAAAGTGAGGCAGGGCTCCATTCAGTGATCACCAGAAATTCAGAAATCTCCATTTTCCAGGTCTAAGCAGTGGGCAAGAGAAGCACCTTTCCAAGGCCACAGACTGAAGGACTGAAGGAAAAATTAAGTGTAGACTCCATCAAATCCTCAGAGGTTCCTTTTCTTCTGGATGGAGAGAAGTTGGAAAATTGAAAAGGTATAAGTTTAAATCCTGAAGCAGCTGACCTTAGGTAGTTATATGACTTTACTTTAAGTGAATTTACTTGAAGTCAATTCTCCAGGTCTCTCTCCTTTGAGAGGTTCTATCACTCTATTCCCTGGGAATGAATACTTCCCTCTGTACTTCAGTGCCAGCTACATGCAACTAAAGTAATCTCAGCCTCCTGAGCACTCTGGGGTGCTGATGGGTAAAGGGGTCATTTTATTAGTGTGGAAGCCTAAGTGAAATGGTGAGATGGCAGAGATCAGCCTTCCTGGTGGCCCTTGATCCCCAGTGCTGAACACTGCTCCTGGCATGAAGAGGACCTCCAGTCCTGCTTGGCTGGTTTGTGCAAGAGAAATGGCTCTGGATATCATCCAGGGATAAAATACTGTAAAGTACAGCTGCTCCGTTGTTTTGAGAAGGCTCTCCAGGCGAAATACACAAATAAAAAAGAGACACACACTTTGAAAGCCACGCCCGTATAAACACACACGGATGGAAACAGACAGATGCAAACACAAGCCTGGGAGGGTTCTGTGGACTAGCCTCCCATATGAGGCCTATAATTTCCTTCTTGGCTGACACCAGTTTTGGCTGGGACCTTGCTGCCCAGACTCCTGGCAGGCAGCCTTCTGGGTTTGGGCTGAGCTTAGTTTCATCTTTTGGTCTTTCATCAAACCTGAACTTGAAGTCGTAGACGTTTCTGAAGCCACTCAGCTGTAGCATCCTTGTTCCACATCACTTGCTGAAACCTGCATGGGCCATATTCATCCATCAAGCGACCCAGAAGGTCTGAATGTAATTAAAGAGAAGGGGCTTCCTCTGAGAAGATTCAGGAGGCTTAAGAGGGTCAACCAATCTTGCAAATATTTATGTTCAGGCCAGTCTTCCACTCTTCCGAAACAGACCATATCTGAGAGTCTAACTTGACAATCAATGTCCAAAATCAAAGAGGTAGGGTTGCTGGAGGGAAATCAAGGCACAAAACTAACTAAGCTATGCAACATAAATGTGATTTGTAGGAGTTTTATTTTCAGAAGTGGGTTGTAATCACTGGCTTAGCAACTGGAACCTCAGGGTCAGATACAGCTTGTGCTCAACCGCTGGCTTTGCCATTTACTTCTATGAGAGCTACCTGACTTCTTGTAACCTTGTCTTCTGCTCCATGAACTGGATTACACCCATCTTGCTAGACTAAAGCAGAGATTAAAAGGAGTTCCCACAGTAATTGGTCAAGTTCACTTAGGAAATGAATCAACGGTGGGCTTTGTGGCAGGAAGAGAACTAGCAATTTCAGCACCCAAGTCCATTCTGATGCCTCCCATCTAACCTCTCCTCATTTTGTCCACTCTGTAGAATTTTCAAGGCTGTAACTTCCAGGCTGGGCTTGCTCATTCTCTGGACAAACTGCTGCATGCACCCTGGAAAGCATCTCGTGACTCAGAAGTTCTTCATCAGTTCATTCATCTGTAGTTAGGCTTTCAAGAAGTTGGGGTATATATACACAAAGGAATAGTATGCAGCTCTCAGAAAGAACAAAAGCATACAAATTACAGCAACTAGAATGTGGATATTACGCTGAGTGATGTCAGTCAGAGGAAGGAAAAGATACAGAATGAACTCTCTCACATATAAGGCTTAATTAAAGATATACATCAAGATAGTAATAAAAGGTCAAAAGAAACATAATGGGATAATTGATCCATATAATTGAATTGTGAGACTGGGATGAATAGGCCTTGGGGTGTTTGGGAGTAGGAGTTATATTCTAGTGATAGGGGTGGTATAGATGCATATACATATATGATTTTGTGTGCTTTATAATGCACCTGCAGTATTGGTGGGTCTGTACAGGTGTCTAAAAGGCGCCCGACTCAGATTGGAATGGGCAGAAGGCCTTTTGGTGGAGGACTTTGAAGCAGCAGAAGTAGCAAATGTTTGTACGATGTTCCTAGCTAACTTTGGGGCAGCGGAAGTCTCATTTCTGCCTCTTCTGCAGAAATAGCAGAGGGTAACAACTGACTTCTGTGAGTGTATGAACTTAGACACCATTACTGTCAATAATATGTGTCTTTCACCTGCTTTCCTCCATGGCCATGACCTACTTTTTCTGATCACATGTTTCTCCGCTTGTCCCTTAGTAGATATAAACCAGGGGTTTATTTTCAGGCTCTACCACTCATACATTGGATCACCTAAGCAGAAAGTGTCCAGAATTGCATTAACACACTGTAAAGCCCTAGTGCTCATTCTAAGGGCCACAATGTGGAAGAAGAGAGGCATTGGCGATCTAGAATAGAGTGGATGCTGTAGGTAAGGAGGTGTGGGTGAAGAACCCACACAGAGTGCTCCCACAGAATGTTCCAGACAGAGTGGAGAATGGAAGAAAGAAGATGTGGGTAGTCAGTCTCATCCAGAGAAGATGTGAAGCAACAGTTATTTACTTCCTTCTTCATTGGACAAGGGCCTGCAGGCTGAGGTAGTCAAAAATTCCACTAACTGAATGAAGTACAATACATGTACCTCACAGGCATTTATACTTGAATTAGAGAGAGTCAGCCAGTTCAGGACTATCCCAGGCCCTCCTATATCTGTTCCTGCCCTGCATCTGGCTTAGGATCCATGAAGTGAATGGGCACTGGGGTGAAATTTACCTACTTGGAGAGAAGGAAGAGATCACATGGTCTAATGTTATGGTTGCTCTAACCCAGCTTTGTGCACACATGGGCAAGAAACTTTGATTCATTCCAAGTGAACGATGAAATTCTCACAGGCATGGTGGCCCACATCCATCATGGTAACTGAACTATCATATTACAGAAAAACTATTTCAGTGGTCTCCAAAATCTCTTCCTGGCATTGTACTTCATCCTATGGGCCTTGTCTGAAGAGAAAGGACTCCATCTGAAATCATAATTCCATGCCCCCAAGCCTGCCACTTCTCATGTTCTGGTTATAAAAACCCAACTCTATCCCTAATCCTAATCCTCCAAGGAAAGGGTCTGGTTTCTGCAGACCTTGGGAGAATGAGTGTGTGTGATAAAGAAGTCTGAAAACTGACTCCTCTTGAACAATTTTCCACATGAACTTCCCATTATCTGCTCTGGGAAGACTGGAGTTGCAGAGGGTGAGGGGGACATGGGCCCTGGTCCTCACTCAGGCCAAGTCTCTTTGAATAACTAGAGAATCCTCCATGAGAGCATTGATTGACATCATGGTGAGAAATGTTTCCTGCAATAGTTCTGTAATAGTTCTTCGAGTCTAAGTGTGGGACTTGTGTAGAGCTAAAAGCAAGGTTATATAGGGGCTGGAGAGATAGCATGGCAGAAAGATGGTGGTTCGAATCCCGGCATCCCATATAGTCCCCCAAGCCAGCCAGGAGTAACCCCCAAGCGCTGCTGGTGTGACCCAAAAAAATAGACAAACAAACAAACAAACAAAACAAGATTAAATAAAACGAGAGGTGTTGATAAACCTGGACTCAGGCATCAGGTAGACAGACTGTACCCCTCTAAAAGTCAAGTGAAAGGGAAGGCACATGCTCTGGGAACCCAACTCCCTGAGCAAAATTCCAGATCTGCAGGCCCCAGGAAGCACCAGCTCTGGCAGAAAGCTGTAGGAACTAAGACCAACATGCCCCTCACATCCAAGGTCACTCGTCCCCTTTGCTTTGTTCTCTGGTACAGCTTCTTATATAAATTCAGCTAGAACTTAGGAGCTGAGGAAGCCTAAGGGATACTGATTTCAGGAATCATTTCTCTGGAAAATCATAAATGGTAGTTAGTTGGATGGGAATCTTCTCTAAGGCAGAAAAGGATTTTCGAACAAAAAGGTCTTGGCATCCTCCAGGAGGTAAAAGAATCAAACCTGTAAGGTCAAACCCTCTTCCAGAAGGAAATTCCACAAAAGGTATTGCATGAGCCAGGACCACTCCACCCTCAGTGGCTGCCCAAAGGGTCTCCACAGCTCTCTTGCCATAGGCCCAGCTGCTGGGTAAAAGGGCTATGTTAGCTCCTGGATATCACCAATCATCCATCCACTTTCCCAGACCAAGATCTGTTTAGGTAATAGGTAATACCAAGGCCTAAGTTACCCATGAAAGGCTGAAGTGACTCAATCAGTAAAAAGTGAGAGGATTGAGAATATCTTGACATAGCCACAAAATCTTGCCCTCACTTTCAGTCCTAGGGTTTGGTCCCTTTTTTCTCTCTATTCAGAGGGGCCTGGGAAAGTAGTTGGTGGAAATCTTGCAACTCAGGATAGCTTGCTGTGTAAATCAGATGTTTACTCTCATGTCAGGCTACTGGAAGCACCCAGGCCTGGAAGAAAGACTGTGGAGGTCTTCCTGACCCAAGCCAGAGCTCCCCTCATTTTACCATCTCTCAGATTGTCCCTTCATGCTTGAACCACGAGACTACTCATGGGGTTCTAAGAACCCCAGCGTTTTCTCACCCCTGAGCTTTTTCTCAGGCCATCAATCCCCCTGATCCCCTCCTGAGTGACTGAAATCAACTTAGTTTACTATTTTTCTTTGCTCCACCTACCCCTGCAGGATATGCCAGGTCTCAAAGAAACACTCCTCCTGGGAGTACTCTCAGCCTCACATCCTGATCTATGATGGGATTCAGCCCCAATCCAATCTATGACTTCCACAAAGGCTGAGACATTCTTGCCATGTGTACTCCTCAGTTCTTAGGGCACATCCCTGGGGCCAGGTAAATGTGTGGTAAAGGTAGTGGGATGCTGGCATGAGTTCTGACCACCCAGAGACTGGAACATGCTGTAGCCCACACAGGGAGACCTGAAACTCAGAATCACAGGAAGGAAGGAGGGAAGTGAGGGAGGGAGGGAAGGAGGGGAGAAGGGGAGGAGGGAAGGGGGGAGGGAAGGAGGAAGGAAGGAAGGAAGGAAGGAAGGAAGGAAGGAAGGAAGGAAGGAAGGAAGGAAGGAAGGAAGGAAGGAAGGAAGGAAGGAAGGAAGGAAGGAAGGAAGGAAGGAAGGAAGGAGGAGAAGGAATGGGGTAGAGGGAATAGACAGTTATGAGCAAGAAGGAGAAGGTGAGGAGGACAGAGGAGCAGAAAGTAGGTGAGAAGGTAAAGGGAAGAGAGGAAGGAAGAAAAGGAAAGGGGAGTTTGAGGATGAGGAATAAAAAGGAGAAAGAGGGAAAAGAGAAGAAGGGGAATGGTGGGAGAGGAAAAGAGAAGAGGAGGAGACAGAAGAAGAAGAGGGGAGGAAGGAGAATCTCCCCAGTAATATAGGTGACAGTAGTTGAAGCCTGACAAGGGGCACTGAGCTGAGACCCATTTATCCAGCTTGGATGGCACAAAAGAAAGGATGTGTAATGTGCCCAGAGGAAGGGAAAATTCTGGTGTCTGTGGGAGTGACTGCCAAGCAAAGTGGTGAGTGTGGGTGAAATGAGTGAGAGATAGGAGGTACCAGCAGAAGAAGAGTGTCTGAAAGAATCCAAGTTCCAATACTAGAGAAGGGCACCAACTCTCACATTAGAAAGACAAGAGTTAGGCTCATGTTCTATCAGGGTTGATCATGAGCTAAAAAGCTCCAGCTTGCTCCTCTGTCAAAGGGACATATCAGTAACCACAAGGTGGATGGCTTAGCCTTCCCTGCAGGACACCTGTCTGGAAATCCAAGGCCAGCTCTGGAGGAAGGAGGGAATCACTGGGAAGTATTTGTAGAAGTAAAAAGAGAAAGGGGCTGATCATCACATTTAAGAAAAAATTTTATAGGATGATAATGCCCAAAGACTATAGATACATAGGAAAGAAGAAGAAGAAGAAGAAGAAGAAGAAGAAGAAGAAGAAGAAGAAGAAGAAGAAGAAGAAGAAGAAGAAGGAGGAGGAGGAGGAGGAGGAGGAGGAGGAGGAGGAGGAGGAGGAGGAGGGAGGAGGAGGAGGAGAAGAAGAAGGAGGAGGAGGAGGAGAAGAAGAAGGAGGAGGAGGAGGAAGAGAAGGAAGAGGAGGAGGAAGTAGAGGAGGAGGAGAAGGAGGAGGAAGTGGAGGAGGAGGAAGTGGAGTAGGAAGAGGAGGAGGAGCAGGAGGAAGAATAGGAGGAGGACTGAGAGGAGGAAGAGGAGGAGGACGAAGAGGAGGAGGAAGAGGAGGGGAGGAGGATGGAAAGGAGGAGGAAGGGAAGGAGGAGGAAAGAAAGAGGGAAAGGAGAAGGAAAATGTTTGTTATAGAGCATAGAGGTGGCAGGGGGAAAGATAGGAAGAAAATTGGGGACATTGGTGGCAGGAAATGTTCACTGATGAAGTACCTTGTATGACTAAAACTCAATAATAAGCAGCTTTGTAACTGTGTACCTCATGGTGATTTAATTAAAGAATTTATTTAAATTTTTTAAAAAATAATTTTGTAGTTAAAGCAATAGTACAATTTGTAAGACATTTCCTTGCATGTGACTCTCTGGGATTGATCCTCAGCAACTGATGTGGTCTCCTGAGCACCATAAGGTATGATTCCTGAGTACAGAGCCAAGGATAACCTCTGGTTGATCCAAAAAGTCAAAGGGAAAAAAAAAAAAACCTTGAGAGTCGCTGCAAGTTAAAGGCAAAAATTGGGGGTGAAGGGTCCAAAACATGAGGCCTGTCTGGAGTCAGCAAGAGGAGAGGGAATGGTTCAAAGCAGAAGGAATATGGAGGAAGAATCCAGCCTAGAGATAGATCTAGACAAATACATCAAAACATCCCATCACTACCCATCCTGGCTCCTGGTTCCTTTCTGCCGATAGGGGCTTATTGCTCCAGCTCCAGGTCAGGTCATCAGAGTAATCCTGGCAGACAATGCATGTGGGGACAAGGTCAATAGGGTCCCTGATCTCTTATGGGGTCCCTGTTGCATAAAGAGAGTGAAGACAGAACAGAGACTCAGAGGAGGCTCTGCCCACATCTGTGTTGGTGCAGGACTCTCCTAATAGTCTCCCAAACATACCTGCCCTGTATTAATACCTAACCTCTTATCCCTCCTGGCCCTTTTCCCCTATCATGACTGATAACTAATCTTACTGATTGCCTCCACCCATTTGCCTGCCTTAGGCAGGCAGAATCAGATGTAGCTGAACTTTCTTTTTTTTTTTTTTTTTTTTTTTGTGGTTTTTGGGTCACACCCGGCAGTGCTCAGGGGTTATTCCTGGCTCCAGGCTCAGAAATTGCTCCTGGCAGGCACGGGGGACCATATGGGGCGCCGGGATTCGAACCGATGACCTCCTGCATGAAAGGCAAATGCCTTACCTCCATGCTATCTCTCCGGCCCCTGAACTTTCTTTTATTTGGGGGAGGGCACATCCAGCAGGTACTCAAGGGACCACTCTGAGTTCAGTGCTTAAGTGGTACTCACGGCAGTCTTCCATTGAGCATGTGGTTTCAGGGAACCCTAAACTCCTGGCCTCCCACATGCAAAGCGTTATTCAGCCCTTGAAGATGTAATCTAATTTTCTATGATTTTGAATTCTTCTGCAAAATGCAGAGAAGGATTGAGAAGAGGAAAAGCAAACTAATATGGTCTGAGCATCAAATTGGCACCATGCCCTCAGCCCTGTGGTTGACCCAGTATTACCTACCTCAGGCCTCCATGGACCAGCCACAACCATTCCCTGTCAGATCATTGACTGAGTTCAGAGGGAGGACAAAGGTACACTGAGGGGACAGGACTCTGCTCAGGGTCACCAGCCAAACCAGTCCTGCCAGAAACACACTGAGCTCCTGTGTTAGATTGTCTCTCTCCTGACATTAAAAACACTATTTGCGGTATAGTACTGGTAGCCCCAGGATGAGAGGGACAGAACCAAGAATCAAATGCCACCACCATCAACATCAGTTTTGCCACCTGTGCCTTCGGAGCAGCAATGACATGTCAGGAATTTGCTCTGCCTCCTTATTAACCCTCCTGGGTATTGTCCAGGCTGCTCCTTTAGTCTGTTTCTAAAGGTAAAGTTAAGGCCAGAGGGATAGTCTTGCAAATAAGACACTTGTCTTCTATCTAGTTGACCTGGGTTTAATCTTCAGCACCACAGTTGGTCTTCCAATCACTTCCAGGAGTAATCCCTGAGCACAGAGCCAGAGATATATCCTGAATATATCCAGGTGACCCATAAACCTAAAAAAAAAAAAAAAGGAAATTTTGTGTGATCCAGCAATATTAATTCTTGAAGTTTATTCAAACTGTATAAAAGGATATTTATACCCCCATGTTCAAAACAACATTATTCACAAGAGGTAAAACATAGAATCAGCCTGAATGCTAATTATTGAGTTTGATGGTTTTCTATGTATCAGGTACACTCTACTCCTATTGGGATGACAGTATTATGAAAGTAAGACCTGTGGAGCTGGAACCATTTGGTGGCTTGCTGAGGTTCATTTGTGAAATTGAGCTATATCTGTGTTGGAGGGTGCCCGGTGTGGCTGGGGGCTACTATGTCTTCAGGCAGAAAGTGGAATATACCCATCCCCATTCTAAGAAAATGCCATAGTTTTCAGCCTGGAAAAATCTCCCTGCAAAATTCAGTGGCATCATGAAAATAACTCTAATTTTTAACACAATATTTAAAAAATAATCTTTATTATAAAAACTGTAATTTATAAAGTTATTGATGGTAGAGTTTTAAGCATATAATATTTCAATACCTATCACACCACCAGTATTTCTATAGTCCATCTTATTGCCCCCCTCATCTGTCTCTCTTGAAAGACTTACTACAAAATTCAGTGGCTACAGCGTAGATCTCATGTTTTCAGCATTGTTGAATCTTTGGATTCAGATATGTGTGTGTGTGTGTGTGTGTGTGACTTTCTCATATCACCAGTATAATCAATCACTGTTCCCCCATCTCATCCCTTTTTTTTAACATAAAAAACTAAAGTCAAAGTTTACTGAGTTCACAAAGATGAGAGAAGGGAACCCATTCCCATTTCCCTCTGATCACCCCTTGGCTTTCTCTTCTCAGATGACTACAGGAGCCACAAACCTCCAGCAGTCATTTCAGTGATCTTCCTTAGACCCTATTCACTTACTACTCTACTGTCAGATTATATGGGTTCAGCACTGTGGCAACCACTCTACAAAGAAACCCTATTTTCTAGACAAGAAACCAAGGTTCAGGGAAGTTGGATAATATACCCAGGGCCACCAGTCAGTGATATGGCTAAACTGGGAATTCTTATCTTTATCTATGAAAGAGGTAGACATAGCAGTATAAAACCATTTACACACAAGGGTAGTGTCTCTTTGTCCATTTCTAGTGTCTACAACAGAGAGGTTCCTTGAGTAGACAACATTGCAGAGAGTTTATCTTGACTGTTTGGAGCCTCAGGTTTCCTCTCCATAAAATGTTGCTGCCTATTGCGTTAACTCAAGATTGAGTTAAGATTGCAGAATGGCTGTGTCAAAACTGCCTGGAGATACTTGGATATATGGTATCTTGAAGCATTTTTTCTGGGGAAAGCATCATTTAAAGAATAAAGCTAAACATTAATGTATATCTATCTATATACTTATCCACTTATATATCTAATCCACCTAGACGCAGTCCAACTACCCCTAATATACACTCATCCATCCATCCACAAACCTATCTATCCATCCACAAATCCACCTATGTAATCTTCACCCATATTACACAGCAATATATTCATCCATTCAGACATCCACTCACTTATAAATGCATCTATCCATCTACCCACTCACTCAGGCAGCCATACACCATCCATCTGCCCACACAAAACTGATCTATCTAATCTATTTCATTTATCTATCTATCTTTCTATCTATTTAATCTATTTATCTGCATGTCTGTCTGTCTATCCACCTATCTACCTACCTACCTATTTACCTATCTATCTATTTATCTGATATCACTTTTTCAATTATAACTTGGGATATACCCCTTCTTTTATCATTATCCTGAAGAAGGGATAGATGACACACTTTGAGAAGCATGAATTTGGGTTAAGGTGACTGGTTTTCAAAAATTTCAAAACACCAGCTTTCAATCAACAATCACTTGACAATGCACAATTAATACCCCATTACTCTCTTGATCATCCTCAGAGATAGCAAGCAACAGAGAGTGTGGACTTTCATGCTATACTAGTTCAGGACTCCACTCTGTAGTTTGTAGCTGTGCATCCTTAAACAACTTATTCAAAATCCATTTCTTTTGCTTCCTCATGGCTGAAAGAAGTAAAGAAGAAAACAATTATAAGAGCACTTCTCATTAAGCCTGCCAGGAACTGATTATTCTATATATTCCAGCTGTTATAATTTATCACTGCATTCTCATTGTCACTTACCCAATCTCTATCAATAGAGATACCCAATCTCTCCTCCAATCTCTATCAATAGCCATAGTATGAAGACCTTTATAGTGCTCCTGCCCTCCTAGTCCGAGGAGACTAAGACTATCCTCTTCCCCAAAACCTGATAGGAACTTAAATGCTGTCTAAAAGTATTATAAACTTGGTAGCTAAAAATAACAGAGCTGTGTTCTGTTGTTGGAGATTAAAAATCCAAAATCAGTTTCATTGGGCTAAGATGTTGTAAGGACCCCTCTGTTATGGAGAAATGCTCCCTTTCCTTGCTTTCCACTGGCCTGAGACACTGACATGCTTAGGTACATGTCCCCTTTCTCCTTCTTCAAAGCATCTCCTCTCCTCTCTGATCTTTGTTTTGTTCTCACAGCTGCTCACAATCTCTTGGACTCTTTACTATCTCATATAGCCTTCAGGACGTTTTATAGCCACTTGAAAATCCAGGGGTATCATCTCAACTCAAAACCTTCTTTTAGTCAGATCTGAGCAGATCTTCATCATGTAAAGTAACAAGTTCACATAGTAATGTGGGAATTAGGACATTGACACCTGGTGGGGAGGAGGGGCATTATTTGGAGAACCATATATAGGCCTCAATTCCTGGTCTATGTTCTACCAAGTGTCTCAGAAAAGGGGACTGATTAGGTTTGCCACCTACATTCCTGATATGCTGGGAAAATTGATAAACCTTATTCTCTTTCAAATCACAGACACTTAGATTGACCTATGTATGAATTTCTCAGCAATAGATATAACAGAGCTGGATGTGACTCAGATGAAGGCCAAAGAAGGCTGGTGCCTGGTCTCTAGTGATCTCACTGCTATAACAACAGTTACCATCCTAATGAGTTCCCAGACTCCATCTTTGTTTTTTAATCTTCAACCCAAGCTACAGCAGGATTCAAGAGAGTTAATCATCTACCTCTCCTGCTTGAGATTCTCCTGGGGTTCCCTTTTGCCTTCATGAGAAAATCCCAACTCACCACCAGTCCAGCTTACTGTGTCCATTTTAGTGCAGCCTCCATTCATCCCATTCTCAGCTTTTTCTCCCCCTTGGCTCTCCCTTCCCCCCATCTTCTCATATCATTGTATCACTATTTTCATCAGTTTCATCATCAACTATTCTGATAATAGAGAGCAAAATTTCCTTATACCAAATGCAAATAACCACAGGAGGGAAAAGGGGATGATATTCACTTTCAGTAGATTTGTAAATGCTGTTCTCCAAGGGCAAATTCCTGAGAGTTGGCTTTAGAGCAAGCACAAAGGCCACCCACACCCTCCAGGCAGGATTAAACTCGCCCTCCTTTCTGTGGGCCACTGAACATGCTCCTCATCCCTGTGGCAGCGTTGCAATTTTTCTCTACTTCCTGGGCACCCTATTTTCCACTTCCAACTCCTTTGAGATGGCTCACCTAACACCTAAGCATTTGACATGGTGCAAATTAAGTGCTCAGTAAAAGGTTAGAGAAAAGATGAATCAAAGTTTTCTCCCATACTAGTCACTTCCTGGGATAAGTTTGATGAATACAAGGAAAACCCCAGTCTGCTAAGGTGTCATGTGGATCAACAAAGCAATGCCTACGCCTGCTTCGCATCCTGTACAGTAACACTTGAGAATGGTCTTGTTTCTACATGAAGAAGAAACGGGGGTGACAAAGTGTGGCAATTCCCCTTAGTTCTTGAAACCTGTGTAATAAAGGATCAACTTAGTGCCCAGTTTCAACCTCACCCTAGTCCATCACTGCTCCTCTTTCCCCTGTTACTTAGATCCCAGGATTCCTCAGAGGACTCCTGAAGACAGAACTGATGGCTTGCTTGCCCCAACACATTGTGCCCAACTTTATGACCTCCTGTGGCACAGCTTTGATTCCTCTGGATCTTGGTTGAAAGAATAAACTGGTTTCTTGTCCTGTTGAGGAAGGCAGCGTGCCAAGCTCTGGCTCTATAAGGTTATTGCTCATTAATATACACTAAACGAGGGCCGGCGCAGTGGTGCAGCAGTAGAATGATTGCCTTGCATGCTGCTTATCCAGGATGGACCTCAGTTCAATCCCCCAGAGTCCCATATGGTCCCCCAAGCCAGGAGCGATTTCTGAGCATATAGCCAGGACTAGCCTCTGAGTGTCACTGGATGTGGCCCAAAAATTAAAAAAAAAATTCACTAAATGAATGGATGAATAAGAATGAATGCAGGTGGGTTCTGTTTATTTGGAGGACAGAATCTAGTCTTAGATTTTACACAAATTATAAAAATGAATAGAAAGGGTACTTTTAGCAGACCCTAGATTATGTCTCCAATGCTTGTCTCTTAAGAACAACTGTCATTGTCATACTACTGTAGTCAGTCCTCTGCTCTGCTGCACCTGAGCTCTGTCTGGGCTTCAGTGTTTCTTTCCCTCACATGGAGCAAGTAAGAGTGTCCTGATGCCTGGGATGATGGAAGTGACTTGACTACAGTCTCTGTATCAGGAGGCATAAACCCAGACTTATGCCACTCTCACTCCTTGGCCCCTAAAGAGGGCTGAGGACTGTGGCTCTCTCCGTGCTCAGTCTCCCAGGAAGTCTCTGAAGAAAATAGAGAGGAAGCCTCTTACCCTTTCTTAGTGGAAACAGAAGGAAGGCTGGAGAAAGACTCTTTCCTTCCCTGAAGCATCAAATCACATTGGGAATTTGAACCAGCCCTGGCTCCTGACTCCATAAGTAGTGACCAAAAAGAAGTTTTCCAATGACAGGCATCTGCACGGTGGAAACAACAAGCCTTCCTGGGCACCCACCTGGGCAGCCGCACCCACCCTGCCTGACTTCACTGGCGTCAGCCCTCATTGGTATCTCTGAAAGAACCAGTGGGCTCAGCGACCCATCTTAGGTGACCCTGGACCATGTGCTCAAATATTGCTCTGCAGTAGGACACTAAAGAGAATGAGCCCAGTGATAAAGCCTGTCTGCTGGACATGTAAGATTTGAAAAATTCTCTAAAAGTAGCATGGAAGAGAGGAGGCCTTCACAGGGATGGCTTGAGAACATAGCCCTACTTCACTCACCCCTGCATTCTCCCTGTCCCGTGACCATTGTGGCTGTGGCCTATGCTTCCAGCAATCACAACCTCTCACAACACCCTGTTCTATGCCTGCTCTCTCCAGTAGTCTCATCTCTTCACCCATTTTTGCCTCTGGATTTGACTGTTCTCAGCAAGAAAGGATGCAGGTCTCTTTTTCCACATATCCATTCTCTTTTCCAATCTGTCTTCCTTCAGTCCACTTCTTACTTCTTTTGTTCTTCTTCAGAGAAAATTGCTTCACAATAACAGAATGCCTTCTCTGCCTCCAAGTCCTCTCCTTTCTTTTTCTCACATCCATGTATCTCCATGTGTCCCCTGGTGTGAAACCTGCGACTCTCAGTCACTTACTCACTCAACACAGTATGACTCACACACAGAAGATTCCACAGACACTGTTTCCTACAAGGTCCTCCCAAACTCCCAGATGCTCCCTGTTGCTTCTGAGACAGACACCCACTTGACATTTTTGCTCCTGGCCCACTCAGGGAGACCCAGCCTGTGAACTCCTTTGATGTGTCTCTCCCATCCTGACTCACAGACACTTGTCCCCCACTTCCCTTTGCCAGTGACCCTGAAAGGGGAGCACATTGCCCACAGGAGTTAGACAGTTTGGGAGTATTGCTTTGATTTAAAATGTCAGCCACAAGTAGTGGGCATGTGGCCAGAGCTGACCAATTTCCTCTGTCAATGAGCTGTGGGACTTTACCTCTTATCTGCTGGGGGGCTACCACCAGGGAGTTGTGCTGGGGAGTTGAGCCATTAGGAAAGAAAGGGGATCTGCCATGAGGAGACAGGTGAATTTTGGCCCATCAGATTACCTCAGTCACACTCATGTGGGAGCAATGCAACCCCTAGATCTCCTCAGACATCAGCTTCTTAGTCAAGACCTGGTAACTGGACTCAACTTGGGGACTGGTAGTCTCCATACTTGTACTTTATGAGCACACCCTGCCTGTATGCTCAGGCCTGGCTCCCTTTCATGGTCTTCTAGAAGACCTGTACTTCCTCTGTGAGTTCCTCCAGATTCAGCCCACCAAGCGATCTGTCAACTTTCCATTCTTGCCCTCATCCCTCCTCCACCAGAGTCTCCACAGGGTCCATTTTCTCACACCTCCACACTGAGTAGAGACCTTCAGGGCTAATAATGTCCTTTCTCTGGTTGTCTACTAAGTGTCTATCTCCCCTAGCATTTGCCCTTGAGCAGGGGGACGCTGCCCTCCAGCAGAGTTCCTTCCTGGTGGGTGGTAATAGGAAGACAGCAAGAATTTGGAACACAGGCTCGTTCTCTTTAGTGGCTTCTCTTTCTTCCCTGAGGCATTAAGCCTGGCCTTCAGCTGAAAGGATGAATGGGGAAGAAAAAGTTGAGTGGGAGGGCAGAGAAGAGAGTTTGAAATTGCCAACAAGGGAAGAGGACTGGTAGAGATACCCAGTAGCTTGCCAGGCAGCAATGAGTGTATTGGGAGTTTTTTTTTTTTTCTCAAGCTGCCCAGGGCAGCAGCCTACCAAGAGGCAGAGAATCACCTTTCACCAGGTTTGGCTTGTGCCCAGCAGGGTGATGAGTCAGGTGCGAATGAAAGAAATTGTACATACGTCAGGTCAGGGAGTCCCGGAGCTAAAGAAAGGGTCGCAGCAACCTAAGGATAAATGTTAAGAAGTAGCCTGACAACAGATTTGATCCCCGGGTTGTCTCGGATCACTTTATCTAGAAAATTCCCCAACACCTCTCCTCTCCTATCTCTCTAGCATGCATCAGTACCTCTCTGTGTCTAATTATTCTCTGGTTACCCCTACAGTACCTCAGCATTCAGCATACTGTCTCTTGACTCTGTGCTCTGAGAGGACTTGCAAGAGGTGACCAGAAGTTTGGGTCTTGCTGCCAATAAAGTGACTTCCTTGATGAATTGACTAAATCTATTTATTTGATAGAACCCAGGCTGTATTCTGTCTGATCATAAACTATTATGTTTGTAGAATGATTTGCAGTCGGTGAAACAACTTCACATCCATGAGCACCCGTCAGCCTTTCAACAACCCTCCAGGATGGCAGCTCCTCCTGTCATTCATTCTGTCATTGACTTGATGAAATGGGAGCACCATCTTGGTGCCAGGCACTGTTTAGATACTGAAATACAGGAGGATACAGGAACAGATCCAACCCTGTGCCTTCTTGGGGCTTACCTTCCCACTGTAGGCAATGCCAGCCCCATTTTTTAAATAGGCAAGCGGAGGCTAGTTCAGGGAGACCAAGCAACCTGACCAAGGTCACAAGACTGGCAGAGAAAGAAACTTGCATCAGAACAGAAGCTGTCTGTCTCCCTGGGTAGAGAATGCAGTTTGGAACCACCCATAGTTCCCTCCAGGGGCTATGGCCTCTGCTGTGAGGCTTCTTCTTGCATTTTCTCTAATTCAACAACAAACCAGAGGAGACTTGGCAGAAATCCACACGCTGGGAATACCTTGGAACTCCTTCCCCTGTCTGGTGTGTTTAACAGAGTTGTGAGAAATACCTGCCAGGTCTCTTTGTGCCAGAGCCAAGGACAGAAGACACCCAGCATTGTGAGCACAGCGTCTGCTTGTGTGCAAACCCGCAGGCACTTTTAGCAACTTCAGGGAACATAAAGAAAGCTGTTGGTTTTGTTTGCACATATTTTTCGCCTCTGCAGAAGGCTTCTCACCAAGTAGCAGCTTCAAAATTGCCTTTTATGTGCTCCTAGGACGTGCCTTGTCTTTATAACCCAGTAGCTGAGCTACAGTCTGCAAATGACTTCACCAGAGCTCTTGGTTTGCAGTGCTTGGTAAACGTGCCTGGAAAGAGGGCTCCCTCCAGAGCGGCTGTGTGGAGTCTGTGAAACTTTGTGCCTGGCCTTAGAAGTGCGGTGGGACTGTGGATAATCCCAGAAAAGGTCCCCTGCTGAGGGGAAAATTTTCCTTAGAATCAGAACTTGGATGGGAGATTCCAATTGCACTTCTTAGGACCAAACACAGAACTTTGGTAAATTCCCCATTCCTTGAACACTCCCCCATCCTTCTGCCCCGGTCTCCCACATCAGTGAGCTAGTCACACGTATCCATGTCTATTTCTAACAAGCACTGTTGTGAATATTGGTAATAATTAAATTTAGTCTGAAAGCTTCATGTCCAACCAATGACACATAGCATTCAACTCTTATTATCATTCTAGCTATTGTCATTATTGTCACCATCATTATTGCTGTTGGCAAGTGGATGATAAGATTTTCAAAGATTTTGTCTATTTGTTTTTTGTGTTAAGCATTACATCTTGTGCCTTCATGAACATTCAATGTCCCAAAGAGACATTGAGAGTTAGCAATTGCCAGTAAAGTGTAGAGAACTAGATTTGATGAAGACAGAAGAGTCCAAAGTCCTCAAGTTCAAGGCAGAGAGGAGTCCACTGGACAGTCCTCTGTGGCAGCCCTTGCCTCTGTCTCCTCCCACATATATGCATAATGCAAATGTTAATGTCACCCAGACATACAAAGAAAATAAATGACTTGTCCATGTTCTCACAGCTGGTGAGCAGCAATGAGGGGTAGTTTCCTCACTGAGTGAGTCCATACTTATTTTCAGGGTGGAAATGTCCTTTCACTGATCTAGTTGGTTCCTGACCCCTCTGATGGGTGCTGCTGTTTCCAACTGGAAGAGGAAGTCTTCTTTCTATTGAGACCTAAATCAATAGACCTAAACAGCCATACTGTACTTAGTTCTAATGTTTACTTATTCATATAGTGTTCGTTCAGACTGGGGGCTCTCATCAGACATCAAGGTTGACATCACATTTCTGTATTCATCTCCTCCTGGCATTGCCTTCCGAAGCATTCTGGAGCAGACATCACCCCTTGTCAGCAAGAATACATGGGCTCTCAATCATAGAACATGTGCTCACTCCCCAAGCCAAAGGGGAGGAAAGGAGAATAGATTTACCCCAATGAGTGATACTAGTAGGGCCAGCCATAAAGAGACACCAATTCCCCCTCTGTATTCCAACTTCTCATCTGTCAGAGGCCATTCTGCACAAACCACCCTTTGCTCTAGAATCAGTAAGGAGAGGCTAAAGGCTGTGCACAATGTCAAACAGCATGAACATTAGAGTCAGGACATCACTATGTTTATGCCCAAATCCACAATCTTTTTGCCAAGGATTGTCAGGGATATGGAAGGTCTACCCACATGGCTCCATAAGCTTAAAGGCAAGAGTTCTATTTTTTAAGCAAGAGAAATCTGAATCTAAATTTCCACATGGTCACTATCTTAGTCACCTAAGGAAAGTTGGGGAACATCTGTGAATCTCCAAGTGGCATCCCCATCTCCAGGTTGTCATGAGGCAAGTGGACACACTACACAGAAAGTCACTAGACCCATCCCAGCAAGCAGGGAGATGATCTGTTAACTGTCTTCTTTCTTACTTTCCCATGTGCTGTATAAACACACATGGGTACAGTGTAATAAATTCACTTTATGATGCTTGCAGCGACATTCTAATTGGAAGCTGGGATCTCTAAGGAAGTGCTGAGTAGGCAAACAGGGTGAAATGAAGTGACTTGGCTGAGTTTTCATTAACTGGTAAAAGGGGACCCAGATTTCCTAATTCCAGAACTGGAAGTTTTCTAAACTAGTTTATGCAAGCATTTAGTTTGTCAGGTTTGTCCTTCATCCGCAGGGTAGGACATGTGAGGGTTAAGTTTGACATCAAATGTGAACATATAGTGTTTACTATTGTGCCTGGCTTCCTTCAGAGTAAATTTTTTCCTGGTCCTCTCCTCCAATCACCAGGGAGACTCATCAAATGGGCAGATCTAGATCTGTCAAACATGCAAAGGTTGCAAGGGTACATGGTGCAAGGGCTTGGGAACCTGGCTGCTGAGTTGGGTAAGATGCCCACCAAGGGATGCCAAAATGTAGTGACCCAAGTGGCCCGGGAGAGAAAGAGGAGAGAGAGAAAAAGAGAAACTAGGTATTTTTGTTTGTTTTTGGGCCACATCTGGTGATGCTCAGGAGTTATTCCTGGCTCAGAAATCGCTCCTGGCTTAGGGGACCATATGGGACACTGGGGATTGAACCCAGGTCTGTCCTGTGTGAGTCGCATGCAAAGCAAATGCCCTAATGCTGTGCTATCGCTCCGACCCCAAAACTATGTATCTCTTATTACCAGTCTGCAGTCTGAAGTATATTGCTGCTCAGGGATTTATGGAAGAGAGAGAGAAAGAGAAAGAGAGAAGAGAGAGAAACAGAGAGAAACAGAATAGGGATAGAAAAGAAGCAAGCAGTATCTCCTGATATTCTTTATCTCTGGCCCCTCACAGACCAGTAGGCTCTGCTCTGGACTCTATTGTGGGTCTCCCCAATAACTGCCAGACTCTCCCTTTTACACTTCAGAGGCAATTGTCAGTTGCAGGGAGGCTTGTACAAGTCTAATAGCTATTACAGGGGGTCCCAGTCCAACTGACATTACAGGGGAATGTCATCACCCTGTAAAGGTATATTGACTAATTCCTTTAAATACATCCACAGGCACAAACCTTGCATGAGTGAAGCCCCAAGTTCTATCCCTGACACCACATGCCATCAGCACTGCTCAGGATAAACACTGACTCCAGTAGACTTACTGCAAGGCCAAGAATCACAGGAGTGGACCCTGTGTCCCAGAGTACCACTGGGAGAAAAAAAAAGTTTCTGAAACAAAAGAGAGAGAGAGAGAGAGAAAATATGCTAATCCATGGCCTGGTGCCAAGGAACCAGAATTGTGGAGTGTGAGGCTTTTTGCCAAACTTGAGAGTTACACCACAACTCTTTGCCAAAGTCGAAGGCAGCGCCAGTCAGAGATCCTTTGCTTGGAAACCTGTACTCCTATAGTACTTGCTGGAGAAAGGGGAGAGACTATTTTCAAAACACACACACACACACACACACACACACATATCCAGAGAAAGCCTCATGTTGTAGATGAGGGTTAGAGTATAATCTTCGAGGAGAGTCTGACTCCAGGTTTAGGAGAAGGGGATTTGATACAGGAAGACAGGGCAAAAATGCCCATCAGATGTGCCTGATCATTTAGGCCTGCAGAAATCAGGCTCAAAGATGCAGGAAAAGCTTCATGGTCTCAAATGTCAAATTGAATAGTAGGAAAAGCCAAAACAGACCCTGATTTTGACCTGGAAAACTGGCCACAAGGAAAGGCAGGCAACACTTCTCATTGGGCTTCAAGACCTATGATCTTCTTCATGAGACCAGAGTACACTTTGAAGAGCCAATACTTAGGTTACAGGTGAGCTGGCTATAAGCAGAATGTAATAGTCTTTGAGAACCCCATGGACATAAAGAGTTGACCAATGGCAGGAATTAAGTAGCTCTAGCAGTAGGAGCTCAGACACCCACTGCCATTCTCACCCTCTAGAAGTCACCCTGCTGAGACACTCTTTCCAGCTCTGTGGGAGGTCTGCCAGGAGCCTGGGACCTCAGTCAAGCCTCTTCATGACTCTGGGCCTCCCTGTGTTTTCTCGGATGCCAGATCTGGTGATCTTCCACCATCTACCTCCCAGGGTACATGTGAATATTAACTAGTGTGTCTCAAGAAGTTGCTTATTTCTTGAATCTGTGACCTTTCTAATTTCTGTGTATCCTTCTTCCTCCTAAGTCCAGGCAAAAACAGTAGACAGGTATCTAATGGACCTTAAGCCAGCCAGGCTTCCTTTCCATTCCATTCCAGTCCATCTGGCCTACCCTGGTTCTGCCTCCAGGGCCTCAGAGCTACCTGGGTGACAGCAGAGAGCTCAGCAGGGGACATGAGCAGACTGATCTTTCTGTTAATGCAACAACAGAAATAAAAACAGGGGAGAAGAAACAAGTTGACAGCAAGCACAGAGTGTTTGTTGGAGGGCTGCCCAAATCTGTGAAAAAAGGAGGCACACCCCACTCAAGTGACAGATTTGAGGAGGTAGGCCACATGCAAGTACTTGGCACATGTTGGAAGTATAGGAAACAATGGGCCAAGTGGGTCTGCTCAGAAAATGCAAGAGGGAAGAAAGCAACCAGGCAAACTCTTTTCTGACTAGGTAGTAGCAGAAGTGATGAGTTCTGCCCATCCTAGCAAAATCAACTGAAATCTTAGCTCTTTAAAGACATTGGAAAGGATCACCTTAATCTTCAGGGAGGCAAAAGAGTGTGGGAGGAAGAGGGGAGAAAAGAAAGCTGTCAAGTGTGAGTTGGGATGTTGAGGAGTATGTGGTCTCTTCAAGTCCGACTTCCTTGTGTGCTGGTGTGGACCTTCTTAGAACTGATCAGAAAATTAAAGATGACTGTACAGTAACTCAAGTCCTGCTTCTGATTTTAGGATCCCTGGCATTAGGATGGATTCTTCTAATCTCACACATTCTAGAGTCTATAAAAATAATAGTGAAATCCATCAATAATCATGGGCAATTGGCATCAAGTAACAGTCAGAGGAAGTCCTGATAAATTTCTTTTCTTGTTTGTTTTTATTTTAGGTTTACACCTAGTGGTGCTTAAGACTGACTCCTGGACGAGGAGTCTGGCAGGTCTCAGAGTTCCTTATGGAAGTTCCAGGGACTGCACCCAGGTTGACCTCATGTAAAGCAAGTGCTTTGCCTACTGTACTACTTCTCCAGTCCCTGTTATTTTAACATATTTTATAAAGCAGCTGATTTCAATGCTTGATGACCAAGGTTGTTCTGGACACTTGGCACCAAGTCCTGTTTTCATTGTGTTGGTCCTCACTTGTTGGATGAATGTTTGAACCAAATTTTCCTTCAGTTCATTTGTTCTAAATCCGAGATTTCTGATTCCTTGGACATCAGCTCTCATAATATGAGCCCCCATCCACAAGTGCTTTTGTGTTTAAAATCAGCTCAAATGATTTCTTTTCTCTTTTTTCATTTTTGGATCTCATCCAGTGGCGCTCAAGGGTCACTCCTGGCTCTGTGCTGAGAAATGGCTCCTGGCTTGGGGGACTATTTAGGATGCCAGGGATCGAAACCCATTCATCCTGGGTCAGCCATGTGCAAGGCAACACCCTACCTCTGTGCTACCACTCTGGCCCTCAAATGATTTCTCATAATTACAGTCATCCAGAATAATGCAAAGTTTTTAGAATCATTTTGCTTTTAACCTCTGTTTTTTTGGGAGGCATTTTGTTTTGTTTGTTTCTGCATGTGCTCCATCTGCCTGGAAATCCTTCCTTCTTTCTCTAATTCCCTGTACTGGAGCATTAGTTTCAGCAGGGACAAATTGGCCAGGATCTACCCACAGACAAGTAAATCTGGCAAAGAAGACAATTAAACAAGTAAGAACAGGTTATGAAAGGGAATTCAGGAGGTGCTGAGGTCTGGGAAACAGAGAAACTTTCCTCCCACTGTCTTCTGACAAAATTCGCTCTTATCTCTAGTACCATTTCTATGCATACCCCCAAACCTTGGGATAGCTTCCCCATCCATAGGTTCCAAGATTATAGAGCAATATCACTTTGGGTCAATGATCTCTGAACCCACTTCCACTCTTTCAGTTACTTAAAGGCACAATGGCTTGAACATCTTATGGATACAAAGCTTGCTGGTTGGAGACAGCTTAATAAAGGATCTGCTTGAGATTGATAGTTTATTCCCCACGAATAAAAATATATGTAAACAGTCAGTATATTTAGTTCCTTTCTCCTCTGGGCCCTCGTGTCTGTTCCTATAAATGAATTAGAGTAACGTGTATTCTTTTAAATTCTCATTTTAAAAACATTTAAATATTTTTCCTTTATTTGGGGGACCTTCTTTCTTTGTTTTGGGGACCACACCCAGTTGTGCTTAGGGCTGACTCTTAGCTCTGTACTCAGAGATTATTGCTGGTGGTGTTTAAGAAACCATATGTGGTTCTGGGATTTAAAGCAGAGTTGGACACATGTAAAGAAAGCACCTTATTCATTGTACTCTGACCTCCATTTTACTAATTTTTTTATTTTTTTATAAATCAATTTTTTTTCTTTTTTTTTCTTCTTTTTTTTTATTCTCCCCCCCCATAAATCAATTTTTTAAAATTCAATTTTACCAGTAATCTCATATGGCCTTTAAATAAGTCTTAATACCTCTAACGGGAGTGAACCTTAAAGGGGTCTGATCCTTAGGATTCACTCTGCTTGCTCTCCCAGGAAGTTTGCTCTCTAAAACCTTTTTTTCACCTACATGGCTAATGTAGGCTATAGTTAATTGCATCTTGATGGGTCAGATATACCAGGAGAAAAGGATAAATATTTATTAAGTATCTAATGTATGCCCAGATGCCAAAATTTTTGTTTAACCCATTTTCTCCCCTTGGCACTGCTTTTTTGGAAAAAAAAGTTGAGGGAAAAAAAAATCCTTTAAGGGCCCGGAGAGATAGCACAGCGGTGTTTGCCTTGCAAGCAGCCTATCCAGGACCAAAGGTGGTTGGTTGGAATCCCGGTGTCCCCATATGGTCCCCCTGTGCCTGCCAGGAGCTATTTCTGAACAGACAGCCAGGAGTAACCCCTGAGCACTGCCGGGTGTGGCCCAAAAACCAAAAAAACAAAATAAAAAACAAAAACAAAACAATCCTTCAAGAAAAATCCTTTGAGAAAAAGTCCCAAATTCTTCATTGTCCAGCTAAAAATAATCTTGTGTTGTTGATAGTTGCCTGAGACATAGATATGATGCCAAATCAAATGAATTTTCAACCTTCACAAAAACCTGTGGGGTCGGTTTTACTAAATCTCTTTCATAACAGAGTTCAAGGGGACTCAAAGAGGAAGCAAAGTTGTGCAAGATCATTCCAGGAAATCAGTAAGCACAACCCACCTTCAGGGCCCTTCCCACACACCAGCACCAACTCACTAAGAGGTCTATGCTTACTAATTGATTTAAAGTCCCTTAAGACAACTGCTGTTCCTATAGCCATGCTACATATGAGAGCACAGAAAATTAACAAAGGAAAGGTTTTCCAGGGTTATGCAGTCAACAAGCATGGGGCCAGCCCTTGAAACAAGTCTACATGAAGCCAGCATGGGGCCAGCCCTTGAAGTAAGCCTACATCTAGGGTGGAGCTCATATTCCCTGCGACCAAAGCCTAGTTCCTTTCGTCTCTCCTTCCTTATAGGTGCTTTTTCTGACCTTCTAAGAATAGGCAGGGTCAGAGGTGAAATAAGAGTAAAAATATTAAGCACACCCATTTGCACTGTAGAAGCAAAGAGCATAACCATGAAGCCAATGAAACCTACGAATCTGAATTTAGTGGAGATGTGGCTTTCGTCTCTCTATAATGTGTTTTTCACAGCCACACAAGATCTACAATTGTTTATGGTTTCAGGGGCTTTGTTTAAAGGAATGAAAACTCTAGATAGAAGCTATAAGAGTAGGCTGGGGATGTGGCTCAAGTGGTTGAACAGTTGTTGGAGAGATGGCGCAGCAGTAGGGTGTTTGCCTTGCACGTAGCTGACCCGGGATGGGCCGAGGTTGGATCCCCTGGTGTCCCATATGGTCCCCCACGTCAGGAGCGATTTCTGAGTGCAGAGCCAGGAGTAACGCCTGAGCATCACTTGTGTGGTCCAAAACCAAAACAAACAAACATTACATTCATACAAAAAAAATCAAGTGGTTGAACATACACAGTATATGTTCAGTTTTGGGCTCAATCCTTGGCATTAAATGCCTGCAAAATGTTGAGTCAAAACTTTTTCAATATAACCAATAATAATTTTTTATCTATTAAAAATTACTCACCTGAGTGGTAATAAAAAATTACTCACCTTTCACTCTACTCTGATCCCAGTTCCTGACACCCAGTGACACTCAGGAGTTACTCCTGGCTATGTGCTCAGAAATCACTCCTGGCTTGGGGAACTATATGGGATGCCAGGGTATCAAACCACGGTCTGTCCTAGGCTAGCACAGGCAAGCAGACCTTACCGCTTGCACCACTGCACTAGCCCCTTTTATACTGTGTTTTTTTTTTAAATATCTAACTGTATATTGTTTCATGTGGCGAAATACACAACAGACTTATCATGGAAACCAATTTTAGTACATGATAGCTGCATTCAGAATCTTCCCATTATTCTATATCTTTTATCCTCACCTTCAAAACTTTTTACTTTTTCCAAACAAAAATTCACTTCTATTTAAACATTCCTGAGTCTCCTTTGCTCTGGCTCCAGCAGTCACCCTCTATTTTTCTGTCTCTGTAAAAATGCCCTGAAAACTACATATTTATGGCCTCCTATAGCATGTGTTTTTGTGTAGCTCATTTATTTTCCTGAACGAACATAAAACCTGAGAGACTCATCCAGATTAACAGATAAGTTCTTTGCAACTGAATTATATTCTATTTATTTATCCTCACTTGCCTTGGAGAAAACAGATCGTTTCCACTTTTGATATGCCATTGGGAGTAATGCTGTTATCACCTGTGTAGACAAGGCTCTATGACTTTGAGCATTTGTAGTCTATGATGGTATATGGTTAACTATTAGAATTCACCCTCAATTTTTCCTCAGGAGGACTCGATTTCTTCATGCATAAAATGGGGATATTATTGCTTCCTTTGGAAATTAAATGAGATGATGGACAACCCAGTAGTCTTGGACACATTAAAAAAAAACAGAATTGCTAACTCTTACGATTGTCACAGGGAGAATGTATGAAAGATTTAGAAAATCTTCCCTACATCAGGTGCTCAACTCATGGTCTCTACTTTCCAGACTAGGATTATATGCAGAGGGGTCCCTGGTCTATGAATGGTGATGGTATCTGAAAGGCAACCTCTTGGATTTCTTCCTCATTATTTAAAGCAGGGATAAATCTAAATGATATAAAGGACTAAGAGGAAGGACAAGCTCTGTATATAAAAAGCTCTCTCACATATCTTCAGGACAGGCCAAATAAAGATAACTCACTTGTCTCAGATACAGGCCCAGGAAAAACAAGAGGAGAATAAGGAGTTAACAGGAGGCTCAGGGTGCAGTCTCTTAAAATAAAAGCCAAGCAAGATCTGGAAGATGTATAATCTGCCAGAGAAATGGGGTGGAGCTGTCCTGTAAGGTGCTACAGGCATGTACTTGGGTGGGGTTTGGTCACCAAGGGCACTGCCAGGTAACTCAGTCCAGTCAGGTTTCCGAATGTGCACGGGTTTTAAGGGAATTTCCATGGAGGCTGGTGTTTCAGGGGCATTATCAAGTTGATAGGGGGACACTTGCCTCATGGTAGTGTCCTGCCTTCAGACCAAATGGCATTAAAAATAAAAACCTTTCATGTGAGTTATCATTGAGTCATACAGAGTACAAAAGGTCAGGTCATTCCTTAGCCCTGTTTCTCTGTCCCAAAGTATCACTACTCAGAGACAATCACTGAACAATACTTAAATACTGAACAGTACTTAATCTAACTTTTGAAATGTTTGATATCTCCTTCACAAGCTGGAGATTGACTCAGCATCACAGTATGGAAGGAGGTAAATGTCTTTCCTGTCGTTTCCACTACCACCAGACCCAGTGATGCATAGTTTGGTGCTTATGGAACTTTGATCCTGTCCATCACAACTGGGTTACCTCCTCTCCTAACTGAATTTCTTCTTTGGTATGACTTTGATTTTGCGTCATTATCCAATTCTATTGGCTTCACTTCTAAAGAGATCAATCCCTCTTTTTTCTTTGGGAATGGAAGTATCAAAGAAAAAACAGGGGCCGTTGGTCCATCTATCTGTTGACCTGCCTTGTACAGTTGTTGGTGCCTCCTTCTCAATCTGGATGCAACCCTACTCCTGTACCAGTGGCAGTAGAACTCAGTTAGATTTCCAAGGCTCCCATGACAGATAGGTAAACAGAAGCAGGTATATTTTGGTTCAATCAGTACTTTATTTAAAAAATACTTCCTATGTGTTTCTTTTTTTTAGATCCCCAAGAAGTGATGTCACTTGTGAATTAGAGGAGCCTTACTTTAAACCATGTCTGAGCCCCAGTTTGGTAGATATGAGTGAGTGCTGGCACAATAAAAGAGTTCCGGGGTTTATGGGAGGACACAGTGAACCTCAGGAGAAGTCATTGGAAGACTTCCTGGAGTTAGTAAGGTTTGACCCATCTCCATTTGTCAAGGAGAATTTTCTAAGCAGACTGGGAAGGGTATTCTGTGTAAGAGAAGAGCACATGAAGGACATGAGAAAGCATGACTCATTCTAGGAATTTCAGTAAAGCAATTAATGATGCTCTAGTAAAAGTTCCTGTCCAGGAGGAGGTGGAGTCTCCTGTGACAAGCTATGGGGCATCAGGGGACCTAAGGATCTTAAGAGGATCTGAAGATGATCTGATGCAATAATCAACTTGCATTTTGAGACAATAAAATGGCTGTAGGTTGTAGGATGTCAGATGAGAATGACGCCTCAAGAGGGGACATTGAGGTCCAGAGAAAGAGCAAGAAGCTCAGTACCAATGCTTGTACTGGGTAGATTACTTGGGGTTTGGGATTCCTTGAGGAAACTAACAGGACACAGGGAATGTAGATATGTTCACTGATCATACTCAGATGTCCCATAGGAAAAATATTTCAGTGTATGTCTGTATATATTTTCAGCATATGGCTGGAAGCAACTCTGAACTAAAATGATGTACATGCTTCTTGAGTATCTGGGATATTGAAAGAAATAATACCAAAGATTTAAGGACGTGGTCTGGGACTTTCAGAAGCTAGAGGCCAAAGGCCAAATTCAAAGGCTGAGATTAAGAAGGACTAGTAGCTAGCTGCCATGAGCTCTGGACTCAGAAAACCTTGGCTTCAATGATAACTCTGCACATGCCTGCTCTGTCCCCAGTTGAAAACTGGGAATGTTTAGACTCACAGGGTAGCTGTAGGATCATGATCCCCTGTATGTAGAGTGTTTGGCACAGTGCCTAGAACAGAGTGAGCCTTCTTTTGTTACTTGCTGTGACTTGTGTGAGGGGATCAGGACAATTTCAATCAGTCTTGAGATTTCAGCTGTCCAGGAAGTGGAGGGGGTGCAGTATGGGCTTCATAGCATGGGGTCTGTGCAGTCACACCAGCCCTGATCCCTAAAAAGGCCACCATTCACTCATGCTCTGCTTTGCTGTTTGAAGTACTTTTTCTTTTTCCTTTCTTCCATTTCTTCTTTTTTTTTTTTTTTTTTTTTTTTAGTGAAGCAAGGTGGTTTTTATTAAATGGAACTGTCTTAGAAAGATATCTGATGAGGGGCCATAGAAATAGTAATAGCAAGTAGGGTACTTACCTTGCATGTAGCTGACTGGGTTCAATTCTCAGCATCCCTTATAGTCCCCCAAGCACCACCAGGAATGATTCCTGAGTCCAAAACCAGAAGTAACCCCTGAGCACTGCTGGATGTGATCCAAAAAAAAAAAAATGTTTTTAAAGGTATGAAGGAAAAAATGAGAGAAAATATGTTCAAGAGAACACTGACTTCTTCAGAATGGAAATAAGCAAAGAGACAAGTAAGAGAGACATGTTCCAGGGAGAACACAGAATATCATGAAGAACAAACCTATCATCATGTCTGACTCATATTTGCATATAGGACACCATGTTCTCATTTTGTATCAACTCCTGAAGGTGATTGCCATGGAGCTTTAAATAGGAGACCATCAAGCGGAGAAGATGGGTCACTACTGGAGCAAAAGACTTGGCCTGTATTCTCATATGCTTGTTTTGAAACAATGAGTACAGAGAATTGGTGGCTGCAAGGGACTTCTGAATGGAGGGAAAATGGTTCAAGGTCCAAGTAGAATTGATTCAGTCCTGAGGACAGCATCTGAATACTCCACACAGCTATACCAAAACCTTCCTAAGCTGTATGGGGGCCATTAGGCAAAGGGGGTCACTGTGTCTGTGGATATTGGGGTATCCTAGAAAGGGCTCTGACCTGCACTATAGAGATACCCAATCCTTCCTGGACCTCTGACTCCATGAAAGTCAATACCTGGGAAATAACTCAAAAGTCTTTCATGCATGAGGCTTGGCTCTCAGTTTTATCACCCAAACTAAGTGGTCCACATTGCAGTGACAGCATCACATGTCTGGGTCTGAGAATTGAATCATCAGCAAACCACTGGGTCCCTTGAGCATTGTTTTGGAATTGGTCCCCCACCCAAAAAGAGGAAAAACAGAGTGAAGGCAATTGCACACATAAGTATATATCAAACTGCATAGTTATACTTTATACAAATATGAAGGTAAGCATAAATACATCTGTATGTTGTAGATAAGCATATGTACAAATTAATGCAAATACAAATGAATTATATCTTTATAAAGGCAGATCCCTTAATCTGCTCTCCTCTAGCACATCCTGTAACCTGAGCTCAGGTTTCTGAGGCGCCATGTCTGGTGCTTTCTTGGTAAGTCACCTTGAGTATGAATTACTCAGATTTGAGGATCCATGAACACTGTTGCCAGGATGCCCAGGTCTTTCTAGAAGAGCAATCTGCCTTCTCTTAGGACAGAAGGGAAATGTTAGCTAGTCCCTAAGGTCCTTCCAGCTAGACCTGCTGTGTCTTCAAGGACTTGTCACCCTGGTTCACTGCAGAGGGAACTTATGGCTGTTTGGGTTTGGAGTCAGATGGTAAGGCAGACAGGTAAAGCAGGGAGAGGCACATGTGTTCTAGGACTTGGAGGAAAGCCAAGGTCTTAGTGTCTGCAGATGTCTGCGACATTATCCTGGTACTACCTCTCACATCAACCCAGGGCCTAGTTTGCCCTCCCACCCCACCCAGGAGGGTGGAGGAGCTGACTCAGCAGCAGCTGCAAAAGATGCTGTCTGGAGAGAAGAAACACTCCTGTTTATCTGTCTGCCTGCCTGTCTGTGATTCCATGGGAAAATCTGCCTGGAGGTAGGGACAGAACACAGACCTTTCTTTTTCTGTTAACTGCAGTGTGGTCCAGGAGACTGGTGGAGAGACAAAGTGCAGTTTCTATATCTCTTCTTTCCTGAGGCTTTCCTTATTGGCCTTTCTTTTTCCTCCATATACCCAACTGGGTGAAAGTTTGGCCTGATTCCTGAATTTTGGACCAGTATTCCCATCTTCTCCAAATCAGTCATTAGGGATATATACCCAAAGAGAAGAGTAAGATATGTATATAGTGGTGAGGGGTGGGAGGAGAAAGCAAAGGCAGTGTCTGTTTAGAAATGAAAATGGGTCAGGTTTAATTTTCACTTGGGTATTCATAACCTCTCCTCAACCTTAAATTAGATATCTCCATGCCACAGAAATTTTCCTATTGGGTATTTATAATATATGGGTGGATGGACAGATAATGAGTGGAGGGAGTCTTATAAGAATATACAGATAGATGAATGGATGATTAATTGAGTGGGTTGGATGAATGAATGAATGGATGGATGGATGGATGGATGACTTGACCGAATGGATATACATATACATGATGACTGGATAAATGCTAAATTGCTCCTATTCTAGAAGTTACTCCTACATCTACCCTCCAGTTTCATGATCAAGAGAAAACCTAAGAACTCTAAGCTGAAAATAAAATAAAAATTTGCAGATCTGGAAAAAACAGTTGAGAAAATTTCTACATGATCATTTGAAGTTTATGAAATAGGGTAGGATGAAAAGACAAGGAATCAAAGTTTGGAATAGACTTTAGATGGAAGAGAAAGAGATTTAATTGGGGATTTGTTCACACATTATAAAGTGATATCTTAACTCCTTGATTTTGGTGATGAGTAATAGCTAATGTTTCTGGAATAATCATTAGAAGCCAGACACTTAATCTAGAGCTATACTTACATGACTTTCTTTTACCTTCCCCCTGGAGGCCTATGCTTCCATAGAAAGACCTGGGTCATGCTGCAGAAAATTTTAAAAAACAGCATATAGAATGACTTATAGACAGTAGTTTATTTTTCACTCATCTTCTGTTAATCTATCAGTGTGGCAGGAGAAAAATCTTGGCACGTTATAAGACTGAGAAGCCAAGAAAGTCTTAAAGGCCTGGAAGGAAAGGAGAGAGGGGTCAAGAGCTTGGAATTCAGCCTGGGGTCAAACAGCCAGTGTGGTGAGAGGTCAGGATAGATAAGAGGGAGGGTTCCTAGAGGGGACTCTGCTGTTTGGAGTAGTAGCCAGGCAAGATAAGAGTCAGGTGGGGCCCTTGGCATGGACAGCCAAATGGAATGAAGACAAAGGTTCTTGTTGCTGAGGAGGTCAAAGGTTTGATAGAGTCAAACTTCCATCCTCTGGAAGAAAACAGGGGTGTGGGGATGGTTGTAACAGGTCACTGGTTAAACATATTGCACCATCCTGTGCTATCTCTTAGAAATGGTGTTTCCTAATAAACTAACATGGAAATAGAAAATTTAAGACCTAAAAGGAAGGCCTGTGTGACAGCCCACTGGAGAGGCCCACCACAATAGTGAGTTAGAAAAGCACTGATTGTAGAAGAGTCTAAAAGTCACATTGACTTCCAGAAGGATTATAGATACAAACACCCAAAGGCATCACTGCCATTTCCACTCAATAACAATAAAAATAATAGTTAACAGCTTGTGAGTTCTCATTATCTGTTGTTCTGTCCTAAACTTGATAAGTAGAAAGCTACTCCAAATTCCCATGGCCTCCTCCTGCGAGATATCAATTTTATATCTACCTTAGAGATGAGGAAGAAGCCACATGACAGTACTGGGGTTAAGACTGGACACTGGTGAGTGTCGGAGCGGAAACTAAACTCGGGCCAACTGGCTTTCAAGCTCACATTTTTGAATGCTAACTAGTGGTTCTCTTATCCAGCAGAAGTTGCTAATCCTTGTGACCTTGGGTTTTAGTAATACAGAATAAAATGAGTGACAGGAGTGAGACCTTCATGGCTAGAGAATGAAGGGGGGATTATTTCTAGTTTTCACATTTGTTCTGATGTTCCTCAGACTGACTTCCAAAAACATACTTACTATGGCTTACAAACAGGCATTGGGGTTTGAAAAACATGGTTATATCACCTCTTTCCTGACGTGTTGTACATGTCTTAAAAAGTGTGGAGTGTGTGTGTGTATTAGAAAGAGATACATACAGGCAGACAGATAGTAGATAGATAGATAGATAGATAGATAGATAGATAGATAGATAGATAGATAGACAGATAGACAGACAGACAGGCAGGCAGGCAGGCAGACAGACAGACAGACGGACAGATGAACGGACGGACAGACAGACCGCCAAACAGGTAGGTAGGTAGATGGATGATGGATGGACAGACAGACAGATTAATGATAGATGATAGATAAAGAGAAAGAAAGAAAGAAAGAAAGAAAGAAAGAAAGAAAGAAGAAAGAAAGAAAGAAAGAAAAAGAAAAGAAAGAAAGAAAGAAAGAAAGAAAGAAAGAAAGAAAAAGAAAGAAAGAAAGAAAGAAGAAAGAAAGAAAGAAAGAAAGAAAGAAAGAAAGAAAGAAAGAAAGAAAGAAAAGAAAGAAAGAAAGAAAGAAAGAAAGAAAGAAAGAAAGAAAGAAAGAAAGAAAGAAAGAAAGAAAGAAAGAAAGAAAGAAAGAAAGAAGAAAGAAAGAAAGAAAGAAAGAAAGAAAGAAAGAAAGAAAGAGAGAGAGAGAAGAAGAGAAAGAGAGAAAGAAGAGAGAAGAGAGAGAAAGAGGATGATTACAATTTTGGATAACACTGAGGACTAATGAAAAAATTGTCTTCTTCCTGGCCCTAGAGTACAGTGGAGATGAACAAGCTTTTCAACAGAGAACAAGGGCCACACAGACCCTGAAGTCTTAAGATGAAGAGCAGGAATCAGGTTTCATGGTGGCCTACAGAACAGTCTGGAGGAGTATATCAGGTGTCATCTGGCTCTATGGATCGGACAGGAAAGAGGGAACAAAGACATGTGAAAGGGGAAAGAGGCAATATTGGAGGATTAACAGTAAATGGAGAAGACACTACTTATCTGGAAATTGTTCTGCAAAAAGAAAATGACCTTTCTTTTTTTCCAGAAACTTTCCAAGGACAATGACGACAGATCAATTAGACGCTGGGACTTGGGCTGTTTTTGGAAAAGAGTGAATCAGACCAAGTGTGGTCATGCACTCTTTCTCTCAGATGTCACTGAGTGACCAGTTCTTTACCTCTAGAAGAAAAACTTGCTGGCCTGCCCAGTCTCACCCTGGTGGAATGTGGCGGACACCTCCTGCCCCAGCTGCCACCTCTCCTGCAGTTTAAGGTCCAGTTTAATTGAGAGCATTGCTGGTCAATTAGTCTCAAGCACCTCTCTAATTGGGCACCAGCTGTGTTTTCTCTTGACACAGTACCCTTTTATGAGACTTGAAATTCATTACATAAAAAAAACCTTACGTGTTGTGATTATATGATCATGAAACTAGGGAACACTTGTTTTCTACAGAAATGAAGATTACTCTCTCTAGGTTTCAGGAAAAAAATTTTGAAGTTGGGGGGAGGTATTCAACAGCAAGTTCTTTCTTTGTTTATTTTCTGGATATGATGTTGGTTGAGCTTTATGCAATATTTTGCATGATCACAGGTGTTAGAACACAGGACTCAGGAAATTTCCTGGCAGAAACATGAGTCTTAAAAAATGAGCTCTGAATGGACTCCATTTATGAACAGCCCCCTGTGATTGACAGAATGATTATTAATAGGTAATATTGGGGGAGCCCTTTATATGGCTTAACTCTAGGCTAAGCATTTGGTATATGGTCTTGTTGAATCCTGACAACTGCTTTATGAAGTAGGCACAATGTTTCTCCTATAGTCACAGATCAGACCATTCAAAGAGCCCAGGTAATTAAAATAATTTATTTCCAGGTCATGTGGCTTGCTCTAAGCAGCTAAAATGCAACCAAAGCTTAACTTGTCCCCTTACAAAATTTCCTTCTGCTTTTTCCAAGCAACAATATAAATGCCTCCTAGAATGAAAGTGCTCTTGTGCGCAATAATTTTGATAGTAACAACAATGATCTTACATCCTATGGTTCCATAGCTATGAAGTTCGTTTGTTAGCTAGAATACTCTAACTTCATTGCTCAATGGTAGTTGAGGCTTCCAGAGGCTAAATTGTTTACCCAGGCACACTCTACTGTGAAGAAGAGTAAAATCTTCTTGATTCTAGCACAAACTCCCCATCTCTCATCCTTTTCCTATATAATTCTTCTCCTTGAGGAAGTCAGTTATATTTTTGTTTCCCATTCATCTGTCCATTCTTCCATCCATCCATCCATCATCCATCTATCCACCCCATCCATCCATCCACCCATCTATCCACCACCCACTCACCCACCCATATATTCATCCTTCCATCCATCCATCTCTTTCTCTATTAACTTGGTCATATTGCAGACTATCTTCTCTAATTTGTATCTACTTCACTGCTTTTTCTCTCTCATTGGTGATCATACCCCACATCAATCCCCCTAATCCCTCCTCACACACACTGCTAGAACTTAAATATTTATGGGTAAATTTGTTCAAGAAAATATTAATTTAATAGCTCAATAAAATTTACTGAGCATCTACTCCAGGCCAGGCAGAGTCAGGTTTTAGGGATAAATTGGCTAAAGAAATAGACATGATTCACTGAGGAGAGTGATTAATACACAGCAAAAAATAATAATAATAAGATAATGGCTGCTAGGTATTGTGTAAAGTCGAAGTGAAGAGAATAATGTGACAGAAAGTTACTTGGTTATTATCTGAGAAGCTCTTAAAGGCTCATAGAACAGATCAAGCTGTGAATGGGTACCTGAAAAAGAATGGGTACCTGAAAAATTCAGAGGCTGCTTCTTAAGCTCAAAGTTTTGGGCTCAAGTAGAACTAAGAGTTGGGGAAGCTTCTTGAGGAGACAGCACCCGAATGGTTTTAAAGACAAAGCCAGCATTATCTAGGGACAGGGGTGGGACTCCAGGCCAGTGCAAAGACAGGTGGCAGAGAGCCAGCTGGCACAGTGAATAGAGTGCAGAGCAGGGAGTAAGGAAAGAGAAGGAATGAGGAAGACAAGAAAGGACCAGAAGGGAGATTTACACGTTGGTCGTGCTAGGCTCTGATACTCGTGTTATTCCATCACATACTAATCTTGGTGGTGCCGTGAGGTCTTTTGTTGAATAGAGTTGACATTCACAGTTTGATTGGTTTTAAATAAAAATTACCCTCAGTAATCTGGGTGGCCCCATCCAATTTGCAGTAAGTTTCTAAGAAGGTTGCCATACAGATTTGAAACTTGCAAAGCAGACCTCATAATTATGAAAGCTAACTTCTTGAAGCAAATATCTGAACAAATAAAGCTGAATAGTTAAGTGAATAGATAGGTGAGTAGAGAAGAAAGGAAAGATGAAAGAAAAGAAAAGAAAAGAAAGAAAGAAAGAAAAAAGAAAGAGAAGAAAGATAGAAAGAAAGAAGAAAGAAAAAGAAAGAAAGAAAGAAAGAAAGAAAGAAAGAAGAAAGAAAGAAAGAAAGAAAGAAGAAAGAAAGAGAAAGAAAGAAAGAAAGAGAAAGAAAGAAAAGAAAGAAAGAAAAGAAAGAAAAAAAGAAAGAGAGAGAGAAAGAAAGAAAGAAAGAAAGAAGAAAGAAAGAAAGAAAGAAAAGAAAGAAAAGAAAGAAAGAAAGAAAGAGAAAAAGAAAGAAAGAAAGAAAAAGAAAGAAAGAAAGAAAAGAGAGAAAGAAAGAAAAGAGAGAGAGAGAGAAAGAAAGAAAGAGAAAGGAAAGAGAAGAAGAAAGAAAGAAGAAAGAAAGAAAGAGAAAGAAAGAAAAGAAAGAAAGAAAGAAAGAAAGAAAGAAAGAAAGAAAAAGGAAGGAAGAGAGAAAGAGAAAAGGAAAGGAAAGAAGAAAAGAGAAGAGAAGGGGAAGGAATGAGGAGGAATGAAAGAGAAGGAGGGAAGGAAGAAAACAGGAATGGAGAAAGGAAGAAAGAAGGGAAGGAAGAAAAAGAAGGAATAAGAAAGGAAAGAAAAGAGGAAGGAGAATGAAAAAAGATAAGAATGAAGAAAGGTAAAAAATAAATAAAAATATATCATCTTCTATTAGTTCTTTCCCTTGCTGTCATCTGAATGAATGATGCATAACTAAGTGGACTTCCTTTATTCTTAGGTTAAAAGAATCTCAGGAGGCTTTATGCAAAGAAATAACATAAATTACTTTTGTGTTTCTAACTTTTTGTTCGTTTGGGCCACTCCTGACTGTACACAAGGATTATTCCTAGTGGATTCAGGAAATCATATAGGGTGCTATGTATTAAACCTAGGTCAGCCACATACAAAGTAAGCACTATGCCCACTGTAATATCACTCAGGCCCATACCTTTGTGTTTCTAGAAAAATATCTCTGGCTATAGTGGAGAGAATTGAAAAAAATGAAAGTGTAGACCAAGTCAAAAGCAGTTGTCTAAACTAAGATATGCTCATAGAAATGGTAAAGAGAGAGATTGATTCAAATGATCTTATGAAAGCAGAATTGACAAGAGATGGTGCCCAACTACATGTAGAATGTAAAGGAGAAGGAACTTTCCATGATACCCAAGTCATGGGACATCTTGGAAGAGGGACCATAAATTTTGTGAGAACAGACTTTGTTCTACTTTTGTTTTCGAAAGCCCTTTTTACAATAGAACAGATATGACTCCATAAACTGCTCACAGTATGTTTGCTGGATGACCTGTGGTGCCAATTCCCAATCTGGGAATCACAGATCAGATGGTTGACTGGTGAAAATAAGGAGTTTTAGAGTGTAGTTTGGAGCTTGGCGAGGTTCAAGTAACTTTCTGGCATTCAAGAGGAGCGATCCAGAGAGAAACTAAAACAAATGGTCTGGATGTAGGAGAGAGTTCTAAGACAGTGTTAAATCCTGCCTGTAGGGATAGAACCTGAAGCAAGGACAGACACACCTGGAATGTTTGTGGAATGAGAAGGAAGGTTGGGGTCTGACTCTTGGAGACTGGAGCATGGAAAGCCTCCTCAAAGGAAAATGAAGGGAAGTGGACAGATAAGTCTTTACCTGTCTGACATGTCACTTAGTACAATATCTTCAAGATCTTCCCATATTATCACAAGTGGTCAAGATATCATTCTTGTGACTGAATAATAAATATGCAGTGATGCTTCTATCAATTAGGGGCCATTTATTGGCGGTGTTCTCATTAAATTAAATATAACTTAGGTTGTAGTGGGTCATACTATCTAGGTTAGTGTGATTACACTCTAGGAAAATTTCAGAACAATGAAACATACCACATTTTTCAGAATGCAGCTCAGGATGAGGCTACACATGACTGTTCTTATACCACTTTTTCATTCATCTAACCCATAATGAACACTGAGGTTATTTCTAGCAGTCTAAAGAATACTGCCATGAATGAAAGGGTGAATCTCTTTCTGAATTTGTGTTTTGCACTACAAACAACCATGCATAAGTAAATAAGTCATAGGAATGTCATGCACTGCAGGGTGATTTCCATCAATAATCATAAATTGCAAATATAGTTGCTCTGAGTGGGGAGAGGTGTTGACAGCCAGACTTGTAAGATCATGACAAAGAACACAGGTGGGGAGAAATGTGCTCTGGTGAAGGATGTTGTACATCATATGACTGAAACTCGATCATGAACAACTTTATAACTCTGTATCTCATGGTGGTTCAATTAAATAATGTATTTATTTAAAAAACAAACTATTAGATTGTGCACTAGAAATAACATCAATTTGTGTCAGTTATATGTATATGGAAGTCAATAGTGATGTTAGCTAGGATGGCTGCAGTGGGAGTGCAGGTTTCAGAGATCAATGGAGCCATTGAGCAAGATGGTAGAGGGACCATCTTTAGTGGGTTCTTTCCACTTCCTTGCCTTTGAGTTGGTAGGATGTTCCCAACCCCAGAAAATTTTTCATGACAGGACCAGATGCGAAACTGAAGCATAGAGGGATAAAGGTGGTCAAATGCTTTCACAATCAGAGGGGGGCTGGACCAGGAGACAAAAGCTTTGAGACTGTGCTCCCTTTTCTGACTTGGCAGGATGCAGACTCTAAAGAATGGTTGTGCTGGGTGGGGCTCAGCCCTGTACAAGCTGACGGCTGCTACGTGCAGCGCTAAGGGCCTCTGAGGCATGCAAGAACATTTTTCTCAAGGGGAACCACCTTCTTTGGAAACAGTATGTTCTGCTGAGTTGACAAGACGGGGCACGGGGACTCCTCCTGGGCTGGGTGCCAACACAGTGTGAAGGTAGAAGGCGCCAGAAGGCTGGGTCTGACTGTGCCTCCCTGAGCCCCGTGGGTCATGCCAGGTCTTCTGGCCTCTCTGGGCACTGGAAGGAACCCACTTGAAATAGCCTTGTTTATTTTTCACTAAACCTGAACAGACAATTCCAGGGGGCCTCGCTCCCTATCCTTTTTATATACTTGATTTATTTCATCCTCACAATGTACTCTAAGGAAGGAATGCTGAGGATTCTTGGAGAAAGCTGGAAAAACAAAGGCCCAGAGAAGTCTCTGGCTTGAGGTTTCATTTAGTTTGTGAGTGGGAGCATGAAGAGGCTTGACCCTTGAATCTGTGGGATAGAAAGTTATTGAGCTTAAGGGCGAGAGTTCAAATACTTAGCGGTGATAGGGATGCAGATACTGATCCTTCTTGACGTTCCATTCTGGGAACTTACATCATAGATGACATCCCAATGGCATCACTGCTACCCTCGTCTTTAAATCAAAGGCAATACTCTTCCTCTTCTGTGCTGGAATGAAGATAAAGGATAATATTTGTAGTGTCTTACATATGCTCCATCAAGGGTAGGTGCTTTAAAGGCAAGAGTTCTCTTTCTTTTTGGTTTTCCTTGGGCAAAAGTACTGCTTGAACATTTTGGTTAGTAGATTTGATGAGGACACTGGACTCTGAACTAGACTCACCAGGTAAATGACCCCTAAAAACTTATTATTTGATGGGGGACATAGTGGGTCATACTCAGCAGGTCTATCACTCAGGAGTACCCCAGAAGTTGATCAGCAGGCTAAATGTGGTACCAGGGATTGTAACCAGGGTAACAGCTATCATAACAACATGTGATCAAACTCAAGATTTATTATTTTTAACACACTGTCATTCCTTGATAAAGCCTCAGTTTTCCATCTGTAAAAGAGGAAAATACAAGTTGTCCCTCAAGCCCCAGCAATCTCCTTTCATTGAACATAGTTGAAATCAGTTGACTAACCTTCCTATCCATTGAACCAGGGAGATGTCTGAGAACCTTTCTGGAAATATGTAATAGTTTGACTGTGCTTCTGCCAGTAAGCAATCTGGCACGATTTAAATGACCACATTTCAGGAATGCACTTGCTAAAATGCAAAATGAAAGAATAAAGAGAGCATACTCATCTTGACACATATTCACAACTAAGGACAACATCTTCTGGGAGTTCTGGAATGTACGACTAAGTTTGTTGAGGTTAAATATTTGTGTTGGAGTTTCCTTGTTTTAAATGGTGTAGATTACAGGCAAATCAGCCTCTGACAGAAGGCCGAGTTGTGTGTCCAGAAAGGAGTTAATGTGAGGGGTTATTATTCAGTCCGATATATAGATGATAATGCTGTATCAAAACATGAATACTGGGGAAAACAGGTAGTTCAGAGGTTAAGACATTTGCCTTGCATGCACTTCACCTAATTTGATCTCTGTCACTGCCAACATTACCAAGAATGATCCCTGAGCATAGAGCCAAAAGCCAACCCTAAGCACAGCTGAGTGTGGTCCAGAAAGGAAAAGAAAAAGATAAAAAAGCAAACAAAACAACAACAACAACAACAACAACAACAAAAACAGGAATGGCCTAGGACTCTTCCCTATAGTTACTGGTAAAAGGCAAAGTCGAGATTCCAAATCAAGCCTGGCTCCAAAGTTTACAATATAGCCATAAATGCAAAATCCATGAACTTAGTCCAACAAGAACAGTGGACACTTTCTCTGTCCCAAACATTGATGTTAGTATTAATATTGAATACTCAGTTCTCAATATTGAACAGAATAACCCAAATGCATTATTCACACAAGGCTTGCAGTTTAGAGTCCAACATGTCTAAGCTTGACCAGCACTTGAGTTGGGGTACAGCTTGTCTGTATAGGTCTAGATATGAAATTTTCTTCCCATGTTTTCTTGTGAGGTGAAGAAATTCATTCTATCTCTTGACTCCTATTTCCTCATCAGAATGGAAAGGCAATTGCTATTTCCAGGATTCCATGTATTCTGAAAGAACTAGAATTTATAAAGCAAGGAGTGCTGATGTTTCAGATTCTCCACAAGTTGGAGTAAGTATGAGTAGTTCAGTCTCCCCTTAACAACTATATGCATTTATACTAACATGTTCCTTTTTGCATGGAAGGAAACCAATATCAGGAAAGTTGTGCACTCAGACTACATTTTTATGTGGCAGAAATGTTTTTTTAATTTCAGGACTCATCTCTACTATCCAAGTGTGGCACCAATCACAAGTGTTTGAAATTCTCAATTGGACTAGCTGCAGGACAACAGAAAACCGTGTTCCTCTTTGGCATCTTATGCAACAAACCATATGGACCCTCGGGCTCTTACATAACAGGCCCAGTGCTAAAGAGAGGAAGTTTAACAACAACACAAAAAACAGATCACATTCACAACAGACCACCATATGTCCTCCTGTTCCCTGACAACAGCAGTCCCAACGCCTACTCGAGCACCCACAGAAATCTTCTCCACGAAAACAATTTCATTCCCAAGTGACTCAAGCCACTGCAGCTTTTATAAGAATGGAGTGGGGAGAGGGAATCTGCATTTCTTCCAAAGAAATGAGTCTTGGTAACAGATCAAGAAAGATCAGAAGCTTCAAGCTCCTTGCTTGAAATTCCTAAACTTCAAACTCCTAAACTTCATTTAGTTTGGAAGCTACAGGCTTCCCTGGGAACAGATGGGTTGGTAGAAATGGGGATGAAGTCTTCAATCTCTCTCTCATTGGGAGAGCAGCGACCAAGATGGTTGATGACTGTGTCCCAGTCATCAGAACTAATCTTTTCACTCACTGCATCTCCAATTCCTTCAGTAGCTTGCTCTGAGTTCAAGTATCTTCAGTTTACTATAGCCTTTTGGAAGTAACCTTCTACAGCTGTATCTTACCTCTAAACAGATTGTTTGACCCTGAGATGGGTTTCTGCAGTTAACTCCTTAGACCAGCCACCCTCTTTCTTCTGTCCTCACCTTTTGCTTGATCACCTGTTGCCAGTTGTAATCAAGACACTTCTACTATCATAGAAATGTATCACTCCCATGGGGCCGGGCGGTGGCGCTAAAGGTAAGGTGCCTGCCTTGCCTGCGCTAGCCTTGGACGGATCGCGGTTCGATCCCCGGTGTCCCATATGGTCCCCCAAGCCAGGAGCAACTTCTGAGCACATAGCCAGGAGTAACCCCTGAGCATTACCGGGTGTGGCCCAAAAATCAAAAAAAAAAAAAAAAGAAAAAGAAATATATCACTCCCAAATCCTTTTCAGCCTTAGCTGTCTTGTGTGTTCTACTTCTTCAATGCACTTTGTTCTTTGTCACTTATTATTCCACAATTCTCTGAGCTTCAGCTACCTGGGAATTCACTCCATACCTTGTGTCTTTGGATATGCTCTTCACTCTGCCCTTCCACACAGACCTCAGATTCCATATCTCAATCTCAGTGTATTCAATGCAGGTACTGGATCTTTGACAGATGTTGACTGAGACTGAAAAACATGCGATTTTATTTGTTTTCAATTTAAAGTAGATTACTGCTCAGTTTGCAAAGAAATGTTCTTTCCCATATTTTTTCCTATATCTATTTTGTAAACTCCACTTTTATGTTAGATTATGTTGGGGATTTACCTACTGAGGCATGGTTGTGGCATTCATACATCTTTACATCTCCCATACATCCTGATGACCTTCCTTCTAAAGAAAGGACTCTAAAATACTTCGTGGAAATGGGGAACTGGAAGCCCTATAAATGCTTAACTAAAGAAATCATGGAATAAAGTACATAATTTACTTCCTTTTATATTTGTTCTATACAAGTAAGTATCTTTTTTTTCTTTCCTGTTTGGGGGGCCACATTTCGCACTGTCTGGGTTTATTCCTGACTCTGTGCTAAGTTATTATTCCTAGCACAACTGGGGTGATCATATGTGATATAGTGATAGAACAGTTTTTAAGGGAAGAGCCTTAACAGACCCCTATAATCTTTCTTTATCTCTCATTTTTAGTGGTATACAAATTTAAAAATTAGTATTACAGATAATTCTGTGCTAGTACATTTTAAAATTCACATAAAATAAGTAAATCATGCAAATGTAAAATTTAGTAAGAACTAAGAAAATTGAGAAGATTTTAAAGAGTAGATATGAATAGGCTTATGAAAGTATGGAAGTGTGTTTTGGGGGCTAAGCAATAGTACAGTGGGTAAAGTATGTGCCTTACACTGTGTCAACTTGAGCTTTGATCTGGCATCCCATGTGGTCCCCTGAGCACAGCCAGAAGTAACACCTAAGTGCAGAGCCAGGGATATGTTTAGAGGACTGCTTGGTGTGGCCCAAAGAGGAAAAAAAAAGATTGCTAATAAATTAAATATTTTAAATAAGGAAATATGGGCCAGCATTCCTCCAACACAGCACAGTAACCTTCACAGCTTTGGGGCGTTCCTCCAACTCTTCTTAATATTCTTAATTTAATATTCTTAATATTCTCTTCCTGAGTCTCTAGAACTCCAATGATTTCTATGTTGTTTCTGTTGAGTTTATCAAAGATTTCTATTTTCATCTGTTCACATTTTGTGAGTAGTTTATTCATTATTTGATTATTTGCTTTAAGGTTCTTTTCCAATCTCTTCTGCTGTATGGAGCTGCTCTGCATCTCATCCTTTGGAGAGGCTTTTCATTAAGGTATTCATTTCATCTACTGAGTTTTTCAGACCTCTTATTTCAGTTGTACGTTCTGTCATTATGGTCTGTTCAGATCGATCTATGCTTGCTTTGAGTTCTTTGAACATCCTCCATATTAATACTCTAAATTCCTTATCTGAGAGGCTTTTCAGATCATCTTCATTATCTATGTGTGGTGTTGTCATGCATTGTTTCTCCATTGCAATACTAGTATACTGGTGTTTAGTGTGTGCTGTGCTTGGTTCATGGGTTAGAAGATGCGTGCGACGGCAGAACGAAGTAGAGTGGCCGCGCTCCTCTGGCTCCACCTTATTGGGTGAGGCCCTTACCGGGTTTGGGCCCTGGAGATTATGTTCGATGGTGTCTTCTTGGCTATCTTGGGTGAAAAAACCTCAAAAATACAAACTTCTTAACTTTAATAACATTGATTTAATTAATCTGGAATTTAATTAATCATGCTTTTTATTTTACTTAGGCAGTAATTATTGGGGTTGGAAAGATAACTCAAAAGGTTTTAGAGCATGTCTAGCATTCATAGGTCCCCAAATATAACCTCCAAACTATAGAGTCTCCTTAGTATTGCACTAGGATTTTTCCTCAAAAGGAGGGGGGAAAATCATTGGCAAACCTAAGATCATAGAAATACTCTATGTTCCCCTCATTTTTTTTCTAGAACTCCTTACATAATATTTTACTTCAATGTTCTCCCCCTTTGTCAGTCTTGGAGATGGATCCAGTGTCTCATTTGCAGTCACAACTGCTCTATCACTAAGACACATCCTCAGCTCTAAAATCTATGTTGATGTTGAGGCAACAATGCAAAATCAAAGTCAGTATTTTTGCACATAGATTATCTTGTTTGGGTGTCCCTTGTTGTAAAGAATATCTTTTTTGTTTGTTTGGTTTTGGTTTGGTTTTTGGGCCACACCTGGTGGTGCTCAGGGATTACTCCTGGCTCTGAGCTCAGAAATCACTCCTGGCAGGCTCAGGGGACCAACAATAAAGGATGCTAGGGCTCAATCTGGGCTTCAATCTGATTGAAGGCAAACACCTTACCTACTCCAGCCCCTGAAAAGAATATATTTACTTCATTATTTTTATTTTAAACTCTCAGCAAAATTAGTTGTGTATTTACTTTGGATTATATTTTTTCACTCTGTATTCTGTTAGATCTGTTTACTTACTCTATATTCTATTCTATTGAGCTATCCATATACTTCAGTTACAATGTTTTCATAACCATAGTTTTGAAATATAGTTTAAATCAAATAGTGTTGGCTTCTAATTTTGTTATTTTTTAACATTATTTTGACTATTTTGCAGGGGTCCTCAAACTTTTTAAACAGGGGGCCAGTTCACTGTCTGTCAGACCATTGGAGGGTCTGACTATAGTAAAAACAAAACTTATGAACGAATTCTTATGCACACTTTATATATCTTATTTTGCAATGAAGAAACGAAACAGATACAAATACAATATGTGGCCCACGGGCCATAGTTTGAGGACCACTGCTTTAAAGTCTTTTTGATTGTCACATGAATTTTAGAAAGTTTTATCAATTTGTAAAAAATATGCTGAATCTATTGACTATTTGGGAAAATACAATTCCTTATGGTAACACATCTTTGTACTCATAAATAAAATGCATGTTTTAGGACTGAGATAGTTCAAATGATAGAGCACAGGCCTAGCACACATAGACCCTGAGTTTGATCTCTGCCACTTCATGATCCCAAGCTCTATACATATATCTCCTCCATTTACTTCTCTTTTGGGAGGGTGTTGGACCACATCCAGTGGCATCCAGGTGTTATTCCTGGTTCTGCACTCACAATCGCTCCTAGCAGGCTTAGGGGACAATATGGGATGCCAGAGGTTGAACCCAGGTCAGTCCCGGGTAGGCCACATGCAAAGCAAACACCCTACTGCTGTGCTATCACTCAGTCCCCCATTTACTTACCTTTTAAACCTCATTTTCTCAGAAAACTTTTGTAGTTGTCAGTATACAGGTTTTTCACATTTTTGTCCGATTTATCCCCGAGAGTATTATATTATTTAATGCAATTATTACTGTACTATTATTTTTTAAACTTATATCCCAATTGTTCATTAAATGGAAATAAAAGAGGACTTGTAACATTAAATAATTAATTAAGGTTGTATCCTGCAACCTTGCTAAACTCATTTGTGTTTTTCTCTAGATTTCATCATATTTTCAATATAGGCAATCATATCATCAGCAATAAAGAGGGTATATGCTCTGCTGTCCACATCACAAGTAATGTGTACTTTATCTCCCACTCTTTCTGATTCTCCTTACGTTTTTCTAAATAAAACCATTTACTTTTCAAAAATTGGATTATTTTTTTATTATTTTATTATTTATTTATTTATTTTTCTTTTTAGCACAATGGACTTCATAGAAATCCAACTATAATAGTATAAATATCTGAGATGAATCAATTTAATGTTCTCCTGTATTGAAGTAAATAATTTTTTTCTTTTTTTGGTTTTTGGGCCACACCCGGCGGTGCTCAGGGGTTACTCCTGGCTGTCTGCTCAGAAATAGCTCCTGGCAGGCATGGGGGACCATATGGGACACCAGGATTCGAACCAACCACCTTTGGTCCTGGATCGGCTGCTTGCAATGCAAACACCACTGTGCTATCTCTCCGGGCCCTGAAGAAAAGAATTTATTCTTTCACCAAGTAATACTATATTTGTTGTATTTGTTGTATTTTTTTTTCTTGTTTCCTCAAGGAAACTTCATTCTCATTTAGTTTTGATAAGTTGTTTTGTTTGGAAATCACACCAGTAATGCTCATAGCTTACTCCTGGCTCTGCACTTAAGGATCACTCCTGGCAGTGCTCAAAGAACATTATGGGGTGTCAGGGATCAAATCCAGGTCAACTTCATATAAAACAAATACCATTAACCCATAAATTTTTATGTGGAATAACAAGTTTAATAATTTGGGATGAACTATTTTTCTCTTTCACTTTTTGAAGATGATAAATGCCATTAGTAATTTTTAAATATTTAGTCAATTTCTCATGCATCGTATTTGGTTGTAGATATTATTCTTTTTATATATTTTTTATTTGATTTGCAAAAATTGTATTTGGAATTTTTTCACCTATTTCAGAAGAGATTTTCAGCTATAGTTTTTTTTTTCTTTTAAAATATTTGTCTGGTTTTGATATCAGAGTCTTTCTGGCACCATTTAATGAGTTGGAATACATTTAATGTCCTGGAAGAGTTTGGGTAGAATTGTATTTCTTCCTTAAGTTTTAGTATAATTCATTAATGCAGCCTAAAATCAGGTTTGTGGGAAATTTTTCAACTAAAATTTAGTTGTTCAACATAGGTGTTTAACACTCAGGTTGTCCTTTTAATTTCATTGAAGTATTAGTTTGAGTCTTTTAAGAAATTTTCCAATTTCATCTAATTTGCCATATTTATTGGACTAGAGTTGCCCATAATATTTTCTAAAGAATTCTTTTAAAATCAGTAGTAGTGTTACTTTTATTATTTCTGCTATTGACATTTTCTTTTCTTTTTTTTTTCCTGATAAGTTCAATTCAAGATTTGTTGACGTAATTTATTTTCTCAAAAATTAGCTTTTGGTGGGCTGGAACAATAGCACAGCAGTAGAGCATTTGCCTTGCACGCGGCTGACCCAGGACAAACCTGAGTTCAATCCCTGGCATCCCATATGGTCCCCCCAAGCCAGGAGCATAGTCAGGAGTAACCCCTGAGCGTCACCAGGTATGACCCAAAAACCAAAAAAAAAAAATTTAGCTTTTGGTTTCACTAACTTCTCCATTGTTTTTTGTTTTCTTTAGTTGATGATTGCTTTATTCTGTTTTATTTATTCTGTTTTATTTTATTTATTATATTAGAATATAATATAATTATATTTATTTTATTTATTTATTCTGATTTATTTCTTTATTCTGATTGCTTCTCTAGATTTTAATATTCTTTTCTTCTGATTTTTTGACTTTGATTTTCCCTTTTGTTTCTAGTTTCTTAAGTATAGAATTGGAATTATTCATCTGAAATTTATTTCTATACTAATATAGAAGTTATTATTAAAATGTTTTCTGTAAGGCATGAGTTCAAAGATTTCTTCTAATTTTAATGTATGGTATTTAATTTTATTCAGATAAAAATACTTTTTAATATTTCTTTGATTTGGACTCTTGGGTATGCAACTCTTGGGTATTCTGATAATCCTTTGGAGGAATCATTCATAGTTTCAGTTAGTGTCCTCTCATACATGTATTACCAAAATCTGGTATCTATTCTTAAACTCTCTCTATTCTATTAATTCTATCTCCCTCAATATCTGAATTCTCAGTTTCAACTTTTCAAAACAGTAAGTCTTCAAGGTTCTGTCTGGATTCTTCATACCACTACCTGAAAACACTCAAGTGAGGTTGCTACAGGCCTCCCTTCAAGTACTTATTACCCTTCTGGAGCCACTGTCCTTCATATCCACATGTCTAGTGTCATAAAAACCATTATTTAGTATTTTAACTTGGATTTTTGCTTGGTTTATGTATAATAGTAAGTCCAGTCCCTTTTACCATAGGCTAAAATTAATATTTAAACTAGCTTGATTTAAACTCTCTTTTTATTTGTCTTATGCACTGATAGTGTTCACAATATAAACTGCTTTAATTTGTTATTTCTGTATGCAATTTTCCTGGTAATTAGAATGTCTTATGTTTCAGTTCTAGTGGTTACCATTTTAATTGAATCATTTTTAATAACAGTATTCTACTTTTTATACAGTAACCTATTAATTTGTTCATCAAAGCAATGGCATAATCGTTTTACTTGTTTTTCTCTTCCTTATCTTCTTAGCAATTCCAATTGGAATCAAATACTGTAAGAGGAGGAATGCTGACTTCAACTGTCACATTTGTATTGGAAGTTTCCAAAGAATCAGTTTCAGATAGTAAACCATACACAAGAGCCCTGACTCCCTTAATTTCTAGCTCTGCTGTGACTGTCAGAGAGCTTCTTAACCTGTCAAGACTTCTTAATTTTGAGATGGAATAATTTCTATCTTTCAAGGTTGTGATAAGATAATATATGAGAAAATGCTTATAAAAAGGTGTTATTCATAAAAACCACTTAAAAAGTTTATTGTTATTAATAAAAGTAAAAAATCAATTGACAAACATCTGTGAAGGACAAAAACAACATCCTAGTAACTGTATATTATAGACTTTTTATTTCATTTCATCTTTATGTTAAACCATGACAAATATATTGTCCTTTTACAAGAGTTGAGAAAGGGGGGGGTTCTAAAAGGTTAAGAATATAACCAACATCACCTAACCCATAGGAGTTAAAACCTACTATGCTGATGTCAAGTTTCAGAGCTCTCCCCTAAGTTCATAGATGCCTTTATTATTCTGAACTGTGCCCTACTAAGGAAAACATAACAAACACACACACACACACACACACACACACACAGACGCACACACACTCACACGTGCCTTACTTTAGTCTGAAAACGAACTTGGCCTTACAGCTCTGTCTATAGACAGGATACACCTGGAGGAGTATAATTTGCCTGTTTTTCCAAACTCTACGTTCAGAATCTGGCTTGCAGACAAAGTACAGATGGAAATCTTCCTGGACTCAAGCCAAGAAAAGAACGGGTGGGAAAGATTTGGTCTGAGGGCTGCAGTAGCACCAAGTAAAACCAGCTTGCGTTGATACTTGGAGTTTAGTTGGAAAAACCACACCATGAATAACCACTAGCTTATCCAGCACTTACATAGTTCTTCGCATAGATTTTCTTTTGCACTTCCCCTGGCATTATTACAACTAAAGAAATAGAGGCTCAGTCAGGGTCATATCTTACTAAAGATCAGCATAGTTATTTGGAAACTTAGTTCTAGACAAAAATTCCAAGATTAAAAAAAATTTGTCCAATGTTTTACTCATGATATATTTTTTAGCTTAGTGAATGATATTTACCCATTTTTAGTTCTGATTGTAATTTATAAATGGGAAAGAAGAGAATAAAATTTATTAGAGAATAAATGCATATAAGAAGTATTAATATTTGTCAGACCATATGGTATCCTCATATGCTATACTTTTTAACTAAACTACAAAAATGGCATGTAAGTTTTTTTTCTTCTATACTCATTCATTCATTTACTTTGTCTTTCACTTTGCCTAAGCATTCATGAGGCTTGAGATTCTGGTAGAAGCTGAGGATTATTCCTCAAAGGAGGTCACTCTGTGACAAAGGAGACAAAGTCAAAAAGCATCAAATAGGGGCCGAAGAGATAGCACAGCTATAGGGTGTTTGCCTTGCCGACCCAGGATAGAGCTGGGTTCGATTCCTGTCCTATATGGTCCCCAAACCTGCAAGGACCAATTTCTGAGTGCAGAGCCAGGAGGGTCATCAAGTATGGTCCAAAAACCAAAAAACAAATAAGCATCAAATAATGAGACAAGCAAGAATTAGGGTTTGGGTGTGATAAGAATTATTGTTGACAATATTTCACTTTGCTTCTAGGGTCAAGGAAGGTATCCCTAGTGGTGAGTGCAGTTAGAGAAATAACTACACTGAGAACGATCATAAAAATGTGAATGAATGAGGGAAGTGAAAAGCTTGTCTAAAGTATAGGTGGGAGTGGTGTGGGGAGGAGGGAGATTTGGGACATTGGTAATGGGAATGTTGCACTGATGAATGGAGGTGTTCTTTACATGACTGAAACCCAACTACAATCATATTTGTAATCAAAGTGTCTAAATAAAGATATTAATTAAAAAAGAGTGGAAGACTGCAGAGAGAGTTATATTTGGCACCAACAGAGGCAGAAGTGAGTGTGTTGCATTCAGAAGAGTACAAGGGAATCCACATTGCCAAGGTCAGAAAGGGCCTGAGCTAGACCTGAGGGCTGGGCAGTGGTCATGTGGAAGAGGTATGTTGGTTTTCTCCTAAAAGTGATGGCACAACATGCAAGGCTAACAGAAGGATAGCAATAGAATGGGATTCCATTTGAAAGCAAAGGCCCACGTGGGAGAGTGGGCTTTTGGACTTGTCTAGGTTAGTGCCCTTCTGGGAGGAAGAAGTAGGCAAGAAGGATTGATACATCTAACCCTTACTTGTATTGAAGACTAAGCATTGAGACAAGCTGAAAAAGGGTCTTCCACATTAGAAGCCTTTCTTCTGGCACCCTGAAATCTTTATTCTATGTTTTCAAGCAGAGGAAGAAGTCAGAGAATTTTGAGAGCAGGAGTTGGGGAAGCAGTTTTTGAAGTCATTGTTTGCTGACCTCTCTGTTAACTATCTGTGTGACCCCTGTTAATTATCTGTGTGGCCCTGGTCAGTTGCTTATTTACTCTGTGTCTTGGTTTCCTTATCTCTACAGATACTAATAGTACCTTTTCTTAGGTTATTTATGACAATTAAATGATTTACTGTACATAAAGAACTTAGATCAGTGTCTGGCAGTGATTAGATGTGCAATAAAAATGAATTTTTATTAGCATTACACCTATTCCCTAAAGGGAAGCTGTGTATTTATGTATGTACCTGGCCAATCAGAGAGTTGGTTCCTTGGGAATAAGTCTTCTGGGGCTAGCAAACTCTGGGACATAGCAGCTTTTCAATGACAATCTGTTGAGAGGACCAAAGATGAGAGTAAAGATTTACTCAAGAGATCTAGAAGTTAAGTCATGCATCCCTGGGGAATGAATTAAGCATTGAAGAGAGAATCATGAAAAGAATTAAATCATTCCCAGACTCAGAACTGCAACAGAAAAATGGCAATGACACCATGGCCAAGAAAAATGTGGTCAGAGGGATGAGCTGTTTCAGATCAAATGGATAGAATCTAAACAAGCTGAGGTTTGAACCTAGGTCTGCAGGGCTCCAAAACAATCAATTTTCCATAATTATAATATCAAGAAATTGCTAATATAACTTGCAAGCTATCAGTTATATAACAGCACATTTCTAAACTCTAATGTAGTCTTTAGTAATCTATATTATGGATTTATTTTGTAGATTCCAGGTGCCATAGATTTTTTCTTTCTGATATAAAATGAAGACCTTTAGAAGCCTTTAAGAAAAAAGAAAGAAGGAAGAAAGAAAGAAAGAAAGAAAGAAAGAAAGAAAGAAAGAAAGAAAGAAAGAAAGAAAGAAAGAAAGAAAGAAAGAAAGAAAGAAAGAAAGAAAGAAAGAAAGAAAGAAAGAAAGAAAGAAAGAAAGAAAGAAAGAAAGAAAGAAAGAAAGGAAGGAAGGAAGGAAGGAAGGAAGGAAGGAAGGAAGGAAGGAAGGAAGAAGGAAGGAAGGAAGGAAGGAAGGAAGGAAGGAAGAGAAAGAAAGAAAGAAAGAAAGAAGAAAGAGAGAAAGAAAGAAAAAGAAAGAAAGAAATAAAATGAAAGAAAGAAAGAAGAAAGAAAGAAAGAAAGAACGAAAGAAGGAAAGAAGGAAAGAAGGAAAGATGGAAAGAAGGAAGGAAGGAAGGAAGGAAGGAAGGAAGGAAGGAAGGAAGGAAGGAAGGAAGGAAGGAAGGAAGGAAGGAAGGGAAGGGAAGGAAGGGAAGGCAGGGGAGGAAGAAAGGAAAGAAGGAAGGAATATTAGTGGAATATTAAAACATGAGGAACCCAATACAAATATTCCTGATGAATAAACAAAAAGAAGGCCTCATTCTCTTTCCTCCCTCTTTCTAACACATCAATACATTTTTATGAATTCTAGTTTCCTATCCAGACCTTGCTAACTAATGAGAAAGCTGACTAATCAGCCCACCAGAAATTTTTGCGAAAAACAAGCACAAAAGTAAATAAATAAAATTAGAAAAACACGGTCAAGTCATCTTTGAACATAGGAAAATTTGTGATGATGAGGAACCAGTCATATAGGTTTCTTTTCATCTGATTTGGTTGCAATCACTCCACACAAATAGCCTTTATAGGTCAAGTTGCCTGGGTATTGCACTCAAATGTTAGGGCATCAAGAATTCTCTGCATCAGAGACTGGGAGATAGCCCAACAATTAGAGTGCTTGACTCAGGTTTATTTTCCAACTCTACATGGTCCCCCATAGTAGCACCAGGTGGAGGTCTGCAGCACCACAGGGTGGCCCCGGGTGGTCCTAACACCACAGGATCTTAGCAATATCACATTGCATGAGCTACTGCTTACTGTGAGGCAAGAGAGGAGTTGCTCTGGAAGCTTGGGGATTTGGGTTTCAGAGCTAAATAATTCTCTGCATCAGTCATATTTCAGGTGCTGTGTCAGTGAGCACTGGTTAACAGACTAGACATGATAAAGATAACATCAAGAATTTACTGACTATTTACTATTCTAGAGACTAAGCATATTTTACATCTGCTGCTGTTTCATTTAAAACATGCCAGATTCTTTCGGAGACATAGTATTCCCCTAATAGAAATATAGGGAAATGTGCTGGAGAGAAGGCACAGCGGTAGGGTGTTTGTCTTGCATGCGGCCAATCTGGAGAGACCTGGTTCGATTCCCAGCATCCCATATGGTCCCCAGCCTGCTAGGGGTGATTTCTGAGTGCAGAGCCAGGACTGGCCCCTGAGCACTGGTGGGTGTGACCCAGAAACCAATCAATCAATCAATCAATAAAATTTTTTAAAAAGTAAAAGAAAAAAGAAAGAAATAAAGGGAAACTGAGTTTCAGAGAGGTCATATAATGTGATCAAAGTCCCTCAGCAAGTACGTAAGGAAATCTAAACTCCTGCTCACCTGATTATAAAGATTTTTTGTTTCACCCTTAAACCAGACACAACTGTTTTCTCTGTCTCTTTTGAACTTGAAGCTGTCCGAGTAAGCCTGGTTGTGTCATGGGTTCACCTTCAAACCCCAACTACAGTGAGCTGAGTGTCCCTGATCAAATGCTCTTTGTTAGAGGAAATTGAATTAGAGGCATGTTGTGCAGTTATCAAAAAACACAGGTTCAGACAACTAAGTCTAAATTCTGGCTCTGCCACCTACAGGCTAGGAAGACCCCCTAATTATTTTTGTTGTTGTTGTTTGTTAGTTTTAATGCACTCCCACACTTCTGAACTATACAATAAAATAATTTTTTAATTATCTTTCAAAGCTTTTAAAAATTTTGTTTCAAAGAACAAGAATAGTTTTCTTATATATTTTTCTACTAAATACCCTTTGGTTAAGAAGTAATATAAGCTTACTAAAGAGATATATTCATGCTCAAGAAAATTTAATACTTGTTAAAGAGTAAAAAAGAACAGAAAAAATATGTCTGATTCCTCTTAGCACAAATGGCATGACTACTCAAATTCCAAGTTTAAAGACATTTCCCAGAGGTCTAATAGTTTTAACATCTAACAGCACAAGAAAAAAAAAAAACAGGTTTGTACACCTCTTGCCTTTCTGGACATACCTTGAGTTTTTGAAGATGTTGGTATTTCATGAATACCTTTTAGTGTTTAGGTATGAAGACTTAAGTTTTCCTGACATCCTTTTCATTTTTCTAATGACTACCAAGAAAGTAAAGCAAAAACAAAAACCTGCTGGGTAATTTTTTTGCCCAAAATAATTCACTCGTAATTTCTTGCTAAGAATTTAGTGTCTTCAGCATTACAGACACACACACACACACACACACACACACACACACAAATACAGTTTGATCCTAGGTGAAATGGCCTGATGCTGAATGAAGGAAGAAGTGAATGAAATTCAGTACCAGGTGCCCTGGAATGCACAGATGGTTTGTTTTATTTGTTCCAGGGGAGTACGTCATGGCTGGGTCTAAAAGGTTGCATGAACTCCAAAAGATAGAAAACCTTATAAATGTTGCCACCTACACAAATATTTGGTTCTGTAGTCCTAGAGTGACACATGACTGGTATATAATACCAGTCATACACACTGGCATATCATAATGAACGGGGAACTACTGATAACAAAGTCCAGACATTGAATGTAAACTCAAACTTCCTGGGTAAATAAATAGGTTGGCATGGTGACCTTATCCTTGTTCACAAAACTCTGAACTTCATTCTGCATACATGGAAATGTGCACTGGAAATGCACTGGAAATGGTATGTTACACATGCCTCAAGGCAAACTCCAAGCCCCAGCTCACTTCAAGTTCAACTCTACAAATTGTAAAGGTTTCAAAAGCAAAACCTTAAAGTCTGATCCTTGGATGTTAATATGACTTTGCTCTAGCCAAACAGACTGTTCAAACCAGCAGAGCTCAATCTTGTAGCATCCTTAAATTAATTGTCCAGTAATGCAAGATTTTTCCAGACCACATCACGATTTGCCCTGCTGAATTTTGGTTTTTCCACAAATCTGTGGGCGCCCAGTCAATGTGCTGACACTCAGTATTTCCACTTGAAGTTCCTTGATTTGTTTATATGTGTGTTTAGCTGCCGTTCTGAAAAGGCGGCAAAGATTCCCTCTACAAATTAGGAACTGTTTGAAAAAAGTCTTGAGAATGGAAATCCAACATGTATTAAAAAGCAGGATTGGTGTTACCAAGGGGAGACATCTATGGGCATCCCAATAGACAGAAAGATTTAGCCTATGCAATGGATTGTTGGTAAAGCCAATTTTTAAGATCTTCAGGTAATTTCAAGCTCTGGACATAGCTGGGGATATGGTGAAGTAAGTTGATGTCTGGGAATTAGGTTAAAAAGGTCCTTGATTCCCATCTCAAGGACCCTGAACTCATCCTGTTATAAATGATGAGTCTCTAGAGTTATTCACATGGCATATTTGTCTTTGAAATGCACAAACCTCACAAAATCAGGTAGAGTCTGCCAGCCTAGAGCCACTTTCTCCCTTCAACTTTGCAGTCCTGAGTTTCCCAAATTTTTGATAATGTGGTCTTTGCCCCTCTGCTCTCATAAGCTTCACCTCCCAGGATCAAGTAATGGTATAAACAGATTTATGATGCACTGAATTCAGTCCAATCTTAGACTGTTCTGGAAGATTTAGTGTTTAAAGTTCAATTTCCCAAACAGAACCCTGTGCATGAGTTTCAGGTCAAGTCCAGAGAAGTGAGAGTAGAGGTTTTCCTTCAGGGTTTTGGTAAGTGGAATTTATAATTGCTCTTCCCTCAACCCTCTGTGCATAACAATTTTTCCTGAAATCCAAGTCCAAATTCAAGAAACTAATGAAAAATAGCAGCTTGACCCTTTTCAGCTATTTTGAGTATTCAATAATGAACTGGCTAGGAAAATTCTAGACTTCTTGACTCAAGATATTTTAATAGTAAAACTCTAGAAAAGATTCTTGTGGAGAATAGCAAATTGCAAGGAACTGGATTCCTACCCCTGCCTAACTACTTACAACCAACGAGCTTCTGTTTTCTCAATTGCAGAACAGAGATCATAGTAATATCTTCTTTATTGGCTAATTGAGGGAAAAAAAACCATGATGATAATGGCATTGGGCTCAAAGCCAGACATTGTAAAAAGCAAAAGTAGTTATGTTTAGTCCAGTCATCTACGAGTGGTTAAGCTTGGTGCTTCTGATGGCAAACCCAGACATTCTTTCTATATGACCTCCAACTTGGAATATCTCATATGTAAAAGTCTAGTGGCACTCATTTATACCTTTTTAATTGTACCCTTCAGTGACCATTGGGGCCAAGCCTCTCCTTTAATAATAGGGAAAAAAATCAGAGAGAAGAATCAGAAGGCCCAGGTTTATACATTAATGTGGGGATAGATCCAGGAAAACTTCAGTTTTCCCATGACAACCTCTGTGCTCTTCACCCTGAAACATTTTCCTTTAAAAAAAATGATTTAACTAAATAACCATGATTTACAAAGCTATCGATAGTTGATACCACCAGTATCAAGTTTCATCCACCAGTGTTCCTATACTCTATACTCTGTCCCTCCATCCCTCAAATCCCCACCCCCTGCCTGTCACCTTAACAAGCAACTTAACATTATCAAGTTCATTGGTTGCAGCTTAGATCTCATGTTTTCAGTGTTGTTAAGTTTGTGCTTTGGATGCACTCGCCCATATCACCAATATACCACGACCCAGAAAGCTGTTTCTCTCCTTATTTCTCTTTCTTATCTTCTTCCCCCCATCCTTGATTTCTATCTCTTAATTTCTGTTAAAAAACAAAACTGTGAATCTTTGCAGCTCTGTCTTTATTCATTAAACCTCAACTCCTTAGAAGAGTACAGTATTATAAACTCACACAGCACACGTGACCATCCTCATGGGATTAATCTTAGTGTTGAATGAAATGGTTTCCCATCTACCTGATCAATCAACACACTCAGGGTACAGATATTAACTCATTCAGAATTGACTTTAACTCCATGAGGCTGATCTCATTGCTAATCTCCATTGTATGGAGAAGGGAAGAGAAACGGAGGGATGCTCACAGACAGCACGTACTAAAGTCAAGCTCTGAGCCTGGGCAGGGCAGTGAAGTTTCTCAACAAGTACACTTAACCACAAGACCACAATAATCTTCCAAAAATGGGGAGGGGGGAGGAAATTTGCCGTGTCTGCCTCAGAGAAAGACACTCCCAGGAGGAGACACGCTACCCACAAGGACATGCAGTCACATGCTCTAGGCATCAGAAAACAAATGAGGGAGGGTTTGGTTATACTATATGGGGAAGAGAGAGAGAACTAGGACAGCTGCCTGGAGGAGGTGACCTTTATCCATTTTCTAATGCTTAAAACTTTATTAGTGTTCTCCCTGAAGTAGAATAGAATAGAATAGAGAAGGGAAGGTGAGGTGGTCCCTATAGATGGGGGGGGTCCTTTTTCAGAGGTGATTGGTGACTTCAAGGACCTTTAAAGCGTCAGCCTGACACAGAGGGGGAGGCCAGCACCAAGCACCTGCTTCAGGCCTTCTCCACCAGGTGCCTCAACTTCCTCCTGTGTAGCATGTAGAATGGAGCCACCAACGTGCCCAGGATGCTGCTTGAATAGCAATGAGGTCATGTGTATACATTTCCTGACCCAGGGTTATTCCTCTATTTACCGCTCGTAAAACCATTTCCCTCTGTAAAAAATTTTAATTAAGCCGGTGTTTTTTTTTTACACTTAGGCTTGTCACAGTAGCCTTCGTAATAGTTGCGCATGTCACTCATTATTAGTCATTCGCAGGAACAATATAATTCACGACCGTATTCATTGCCATGGAGGGTGTCCTAGGCTCTCTATGAATCTCATCTCCTCCTGAAAACACATGTTGAAGATAAGTATCATTCTCCTCATTTTATAGATGAGCATAATGAGGCTCCAAGAGACAAGGCCTGAATGCCAAGGTCACAGCCCAAGGCAGGGCTATGAAACGCTGGGCCCTCTGAGGAGGGCACTGTCCTGTCCAGCAGACGGAGCTTGCCCTGAGTTGGGAGTTCATGTTGCTCTTGGCAATGTCCCTGGGCCTCTTTCTCCGAAAGAAAGCAAACATTCGGAGAGGTTTGCTAACTAACACGCTGCAACACGAACACCCAGAGGAGGGAGGGAAGAAGCACTTCAGCAGAAAGGGGGTGCAGAAGATGTGGAGGGTGGGGTTCCAGCCCCCTCCTGAGCTTAGCGGTTCAGGAGGAGTTTCGGGTTGTCCCAAGTCACGGTGACTTGGCAGGTCAGCCTTCAGCTGACCCTGGGACACCAAGGCTGCCTACCCCCTCCAGACTGGCAACCAGTGTGCCACCACGTGGGCTACTCCCTGCCCCCCTTCCCTGCCCCCCCCCTGCAGGGAGTTACTCTTGTTATCTGTTGGGAAGGCTTCCAGGACCCTCCTCCCTGCCCTGTTTGCTCAGGGCTGGCTCTTCAGAAACTGAAACCAGCCAGACTCCAGGCCCTACCAGACTTCCTGGGTGCCTGCCCGGGGTTTACCTTCTATGGCAAAGAGCTGGAGGACTGAGCTCAACACCCTTACCCACCCAGGGTGAGCCGGGGCCCTGCAGTACAGGGGTGGCCCACGGAGTTCTGGGGAAGCACAGGGGCAAAATAGGCAAGAGCGGCAGGAAGGAGTGGGCTTGAATCCGCCCCTGCCCTTCTCCACCTCTGAGACACTGAGTGAGCCAATGAAACTTCTAGGTTTCAGTTCCTTTCGTGGCAAAATAGGAGAATAAGACCTGTGCCTGCCGTGTGCAGGGTCTATGTCTCCTGGTGGTGGTAGTGGTGGGGCTCTGTCTTAGGAATTTATTTATTCCTGACTAGGAGGCTTCAGAGGGTTGCCCCCTAAGCTGTCGTTCCTCCAGGTGTTACTTCCAACACACATTCAAGGAGATGGAAGGACGGAAGCAAGTGGAATCAGAGGGGACTCATATTTGCCAACCCCTGCTTCTGAGTTTGGCATTTTCAACCACTTGTAACTTCAACAACAATTTCAGATTCACTGAACCAAATCTACAAGAAATCGAATTACTTACTATTTGAAGCCCTTAGTTGGACCCCCAGTAGTGCAAAGAATGAGAAAAATCGTAGAGTTTGCTTCTACAAACAACCACACTATACTAATCAGCTTGATGTATAAACAAGTCATCTTTGAAAGATCTTTATATTGAGCTGTGGAACCAACTCAGATGCCTAGAAAACATGCTTTACATGCAGAAGCCTCCGGTTCAGTCTCTGTCACTGCTGGTCCTCAGCCCCTTAACACTCTTTTTTTGGTGTTGTTTGTTTTTTTGGGCCACACCCGGCGTTGCTCAGGGGTTACTCCTGGCTGTCTGCTCAGAAATAGCTCCTGGCAGGCACAGGAGACCATATGGGACACCAGGATTTGAACCAACCACCTTTGGTCCTGGATCGGCTACTTGCAAGGCAAACACCGCTGTGCTATCTCTCCGGGCCCCTCCCTTAACACTCTTGAGAGGGACCTCCAGCACTGTCAAGTGTGACCTCCTTTTCAAAAGAGACCCTTATGTTTTTATTCCCTCCTATATTTTGACATGGAGTATCTTGTTAATTCATCTTGACTTGTGAATTTATGCTAGATTTATACTCTCTCTTACTCAAGGACCTGAGGTTTATGCCACACATACTCATTCAGTAGCAAATATATATTGAGGAACTTCTATGTTCTAGGCATTGTGTTGATTACTGGGTGATGGTAGAGAAGAACACAGACAAGAATTCTGTCCTCAGGGATCTTCTAAGCTGTGCAGGGAAGGGCAGACATAAACTAGGATTTGAGGATTATGTGAGAGTTTAGAGAAGCCCTCAGAGAAAAAACTACTCCACAGTCTCACAGTAAGCATGAAAAATTCCAGTTAAAAGTCAATCAATTTAATACATCATTGCCCTATGTGGCCTTATGAGATGTTGAGTTGAGTTCAAATACAGATACTGCTTTTAGCTTATCTGGGAAAATAATTTTTCGAAACTTTTTGTCTTGTCTTTTGTTTCAATATTTTAGGGGAGCTTCAGCCACACCCAGCGGTGCTCAGGGGTTACTCATGGCTCTGCACTCAGAAATCGCTCCTGGCAAGTTCATGGGGACTATATGGGATGCTGGGGATCGAACCCAGATTGGTCCTCGGTTGGCTGCAAGCATGCAAGGCAAATGACCTACTGCTGTGCTATTGCTCTGACCCCTTTTTGTTTCAATTTTGAAAATGCTAAAGTAATTTTTGTCTTGAGGCCAGAGCAACAGTACAATAGGTAGGGCATTTACCTTGCATATAGCCAATCCAGATTCAATTTTCAGCACCCTAGATGGCTTCTGAGCCCACTAGAGTGATTTCTGAGCACAGCTGGAGTAAGCCCTGAACACATCTGGGTATGATTCAAAAACATAAAAACAAATAAACAAACCAAAAATAACTTTGTTCTAAGGCTGGGCATATTCAATAAGGTAATGTCCAAAATATAGGAGTATCCTCAAGAATCAGATTATTTGGATTCAAGTTCCAACTCTGCCACTCATGTCTATTTGATCTTGAATAAGTTCTTAACCTTGCTACATCTAGAGAAGATAAGGTTTAAGTCATGAAAGAACATGCCATTAGTGAGCTGTTGATTGAATTGAAACAGATCATCTTTGCAAAGCTCCTTGTGCCTGGCTCCAAGTCGGTATTGGGCAAATAAAACTTGGTTCCCCCTTTCAACATTTTCTAAACCTGCAGTCCCTGGACTCTGTGAACGCCCCAAACAGCTGTTCAAGTGCCTCATTTTGTTCCTAGTGACTAATGTTGCTTAAGCCAAGGCTGGAAAGCTGGCTCTAACGTTAAGCTTACTCTTTTTGAGCGTTGAATGAGATGCAAGGAATGTGGCCGACTGCTTTATTTCTTAAAGAAACTTTTGAAAAGGGGGGCAGTTTAAAATCAATCCACATGCCAAGGAAATTGAAAAGCTGCAGCTAACCAAAACTTCATATGTGGGTTTTGTATGTCATTGAAATAGTCCCTTATGTAAAGGCATGACTAATGGCATCATCTCAACTGCAATTAATGTTTTACGAGCTGTAAGGGCAGATCGGAGGAGCAAATGAAACAATTCATTAGTGCCCAAAATTGCTACCATTTTTTAATTTTCTATTGCCTCTTCGCCATATATTTTAATCCTCTTATATTTAAAATTCTTCAGTGCACATGCATCTTTTCTGAGACCAAAGGAGGAATCTTCACTTTGATTCTAAAATCTTATCACACTCCTTTTTTATTCCTCTTATCCCACCCTCTTGTCTGCCTTTCTGTTTGTGTCATTTTGAGGAGACTGTAATGACTATGCCAGGGCACTGGGACCCTGACTCAGCCAATAGGTCTTTGACAATTTATTCAGAAAGGAGACCTAGTTACCTGGTAGGGCCTGTGCCTGAATTTCTGAAGCACAAATTGCAGTTTTTAGTTATATGCCTTAGTTGTCTGAGTGTGGGGAAGAAAATGGAGATGAGACAGAGACTATTCCTCTTCTCCAAATTACCTCCTTCTCTGAATCTTCCTGGCTATATCTTGAGCCCAATTGTCAAACACCTGTTTAAGAATACATACAGTCTTTATATCTCCCATTTGGGAAAGAATCTTCTTTCTCATGTACCCCTGGAATATGATGCCCCATTTTAAAACTTCCTAACAAATTCTTTCAGTATGTGCTTGCCAAATTCTTTCTCTACTCCTTTGGATTTCCTATGGAATCATTTTAGGGTACTACAATGACGTGTGATAAAGAGCATACATTTGAAATACAAAATTCTTTATGTGTAGATATGGAATGTGTAGGGAAATCATCCCCTCCTCCAAGAGAGGAAACAGACCAACCTGCCCTACAGAAGGGGCTAGTTCCTCCTTTAATCCTTGTTCCAAGTCACCATTTGTCTGCTTTCAATTGCTATCACTCAGCTTTTTTTTTTTAAATATTTTAATTGAATGATTGTGTCAGCATCTTCTTTCATTCTTTTCATTCTCCAGGCACAATTATGTGAAGGTATCTGGTCTTCCCTGGACAGAAATGGGACCCACCTAGGACAAAAACTCCATGTTAGCCCCCAAGAAAGAACAGAATGAAAGATCAACTTGAGTCTCCGGCTAGCCTTATACATTCCCAAAAAAGTAGACAGAAGAGCATCACATTACACACTGAGCCCCAAGTTCTTTTGTAAATTGGAGTTAATGATGATTCTCTTTTCTCTCAGGAGAGTTCTGCAAGGCCTCCATGAGCTGGAGATCAAGTGCTCTGTAAACTGTGAAAGGTCAGTCACGGGCAAGGGATGCTGGAGCCAGCAGCATCCAGGAATGCCCTGTCCCAGGGCTATTTACAGACCCCCAAGTCATCCAGGGAGGCATGGATTGGCGATCCCTCGCAGAAGCGGCCAATAAACGCCAAGCCTTGTGGCCTTTCATCTTATCCCAGTCAACAAAATGTCAAGGATTCTTTCCCTTCAGCCCTGCCCTCTCAGAGGCTGAGTTTAGTTACAAGCTATTCCTCCAGAGAGCACCTAACAGAGGATTCCTCCCCTGGGCTGGAGCTGACAGATAAGAGCAGCCCATTTGTTGGGGACTCCACAGGTCACAAAAACAGGAACCCATGAGGAAGAAAGGAGAGAGGGGGAAACTCTTTAGGTCCTGCTGCTCCTGTTGGCCAAAACTTGACAGAGAGGGCTGGCTGAGAGAGAAGGGAGCGTTGATCCCCTGTTTAAAACTGACTTGACCTAGATATAAAATCACACACCAGATTGGGGTGGGGGGGTGCTGACTGTCTACCCTACCCACAGGACTAGATTTTACAATCATTCTTCTTGAAAAAAGAAGTGAGTTGAATTGGAAGCATCTAGAAAAGGAGTTTCTAGACCTCCCTCTAGACTCTCATTTCTGATAAGAGCAGAATGAAGCCACTTTCCTTCTTTCGACTTGAAGTGATTTGAGTTTTCTGGGCTTGAAGTAATTTAATGAGTGCCTACTCACTCTCCTTCCTCTTCTCCGTTCTTTTTCAATATAACCCTCAAAAGCAGACTGATGGAAGTTCTCTTTCATGTACAGTTGATAAAGTAGCATGAAGTAACATGTTCAAGGTTGCTTAGAGTTTGGGCCAGAATTTGAACTTCATGTCTCCTGATTACAAGTTCATTGGAAAATTTGTTGACAGAAAACCTCAAAGAATGAACATAAAAGTCAATTATTTCTTGATCACATTCTGTGAGAAAAAAATAACATTATTTCAGTGACTAAGTTATATAGAGAAGGCTCCAGTCATAAACATGTAGTCCCAGTCATAAACATGTTGTCTGTTTATTATCTAGAAGGTTCTGAGAAATCTTCAACCAAGCAGTCCCCAAATTTAAACATCCATATATAGTTTTTCTGTATTGGTTATGCACATCCCAGGGAATGAGTACTCCTCTGCAAATTGCTGCAGTTAGCTACAAGGCTTGCAAAACCTGCCAAGCTGCAAGGGCAGTGAAGCCTGCAAGGCTGTAAAGCAGCAATTAGCTGCAAAGGCCACAAAGCTGCTTGGCTGCAAGAACTGCAAGGGCCCCAGGCCCCGGCTGGTAAGGTGCCCACCCAGGGAGCCAAAATGTAGCTGCCCAGGAAAGAGAGAGAGAGAGAGACAGAGAGAGACAGAGACAGAGAGACAGAGAGACAGAGAGACAGAGTGAGAGAGAGAGAGACAGAGAGGCAGAGAGACAGACACAGAGAGAAAGAGACAGCTAGAGACAGAGAAAGACAGAGAGACAAAGAGAGACAGAGAGACAGAGAGAGAGACAGAGAGACAATAAGAGAGAGACAAAGAGACAGAGAGACAGACAGAAACAGAGACAAAGAGACAGAGAAACTAAGTATCCTTTTATTCCAGTCTGCAATCTGAAGTCTGATGCTGTCCAGAGAGATAGAGGTTTCTGAGAGAGATATAGATAATTTACCAGCCATAGAGGGCTAGGGGAGGCCTGTAGGTCGAGAGAGAGAGAAAAGAAATGAGGGATAGAGGCAGAGCAGGCTGCATCTCACCAATGTTTTATCATTGGCTCAGGCCCCCCAGGGACAGCAAGCTCTCTTCCGGTCTTTTCCCTGGGCCCCTTCCAACTGTCAAATGTTTTCCTTATACACCAGCTATTATAGGGGGCATGCCCAAGGGGCATGTACAAGGGGTATGTACAGGTCGATTCCAAGGGCATGTCCATAGACATTGGGGGGGGGGGTTTCCAAAGGGCATGTCCAAGTCCAATCACCATTATATCAACATTCCTCAAACAATGACTTGGATTCAGGGCTGAATCAAATTTGGTGGGACTATTGAGTTTCTTCATGTAACTCTAAAAACAGTGAACAGCTTCAGTACCAAAAGGGCTCTTTCCTGGAGAAAAACTGTTTCCCTGTTGTACAAACCCAGTAGTGAGGATAGTGTTTCCCAACTAGTAGGCATGTGCACTCTAAATTTTCTTGCAGCTGCAAATAAGATAGTAAAGAAAAAGAAGACAAATTTTTAAATAATTATGAATTAACTCAGTCAATCTAAGAATAGAACTTCACAATGAGTGCTGACTATAACTAAGAAGAAATTCTTTGTGCACTTTTGGGGAAAGCATTTGAACTTATGACGTCACTGTGGAAAACAATATGGTGGTGCTTCAAAAGTTACAAAAGAGTCAGGCCAGAAACATCTTATAGTAGGTAGGGAGTTTGGCTTTACCCAACTGTTCCGGTTCAATCCTCAGTATTCAGTATGGTTCCTAGTGTCCCACCAGAAGTGAACCCTGAGTGCAGAGCCAGTAGTAAGCCCTGAGCACTGCTTTTGAATGTAGCTAAAAAAAAAAATTTTTAAAGAGAAATTTCCTGTGAATTAGACATTCCACTTCTAGGTACTTTTACCAAAAAAATAAATAAATAAAATAAATACTAATTTATTACTTTTTCTTTCTTAAATAATTTCTTTATTTAATCACCATGATTACAAACATGTTTGTAGTTGTGTTTCAGTCATAAAAAGAACACTGTTTCAGTTGTGTATCAGTGAAAATCAATACATGTCTCTACTATGCTTGTCTATGTGGCTCAGCTGAAAGCCCAGTTTCCCCATCCATTGTCCCCTCTGTCCTAATATAAATGCTCCTTCCACCTCTCCTTCCGAGAACCACTAATTTCTTAAATAAACCAAAATTTAATGTTTGTTTTATTTACTACATCTATTTTTTAATAATTTTTATTGTGTCCAAAGTGAATTAAGAATCTTTCACAGTAATATTTAAGGTACATAGTGACAATAAATCCGGGCCATTTCCACCACCAGTGTTGTCCTCCCTCCACTCCTGTTCCCTACATGCATCCATATCTCGCCCTCATTTGCCCCCGAACTGCTAGTGTAATTGGTCCCCTCTGTGTATAGCTTATTGTAGATTGGGTATGATTCTATTGTTGTTCACTTTGGGTTTGGTGTTTAAGTCTGATCTTTTTCGGGGGGTGGGGGAGGTCATACCCAGTGATGCTTAAGGGTTAGTCCTGGCTATGCACTCATAAATCACTCCTGGCTTGGGGGACCATATGGGATGCTGGGGGATCAAACCACAGTCCATCCTAGGCTAGCGCAGATGCCTTACTGCTTGCACCACTGGGTTGGCCCCATAAGTCTGATCATTTTTTATTTCCACTCAATGTTCATACGACTGTTTGGTCCTGGTACCATCCACTTTCCCCCCTTCAATTTATTATTTTTTGTATTTTTTACCCCACCCCACTCCCCTTAATTTATGTGGCAGAACAAGTACATCTATTTTTTATTTTTCTCTGTATACCACATAGGATTGAACTCACACTGCATCTTTCTCAAAGTCACCCATTCACCCAAGTAGCCTAGCCTCTGGGTCCAATCACGTTACTGCCAATGACAAGATTTTGTCCTTACAGCAGAGCAGTATTCCATCATAAGCATACTTTCCTCCATTTTACAGTTGGGTATTTTTATTTTCTGGTTCTTGGCTCTTGGAAATAATGTCACAATAAACATGAAGGTTTATCTCTTTTACATGAAGGTTTATCTCTTTAGTGTTTGTTCTTTTTTGGTTTGGTTTTTCTAGCAGTCACCTCCAGTTATGCTGGGAAGGGGTGGGAGTTAAGTGAGATGACCTGAAGCTGTTCCTAGAAATGCTTTGTCCTATCTAGAGCTATGCAGAACCTGGAATTGAACTCAGGACCTCACTCACCGTAGACGTGCTCTTTCATTTGAGCTACCTCTTCGTCATAAGTGGTAGAGAACTCAGAACTTTGGCTCAACTGAATTTTTCTTTCCTGTGCTTTTTAATCATGATTCTTGTACTCAAGACCCTGGTGTTTAGTTGTACAATTCAGCCTACAATACAGGAATGAGTTCTATTTGATATGTCCTTCCAAATGTCTATCTTAGAACCAAGTCTCCTGATGATAAATTTCTCAGATCCATCTCCCCTTGCACATAGCTTTCCAGACTGGAAGGCACTATCTAAATAAATAAAAGAGTAATTGTCCTAATGACTAAGAGGGCAAACATAGAGTCTCCTAGAAGTTTTAGGGATTTCCTTACCTTTATATTATCTCTTGAATCTATAGGTAGCTGCTAATGTCTGGCCTGAAGCAATTCCTTCCTGCTCCCTGTACTTCCATTTTTCTACTTATCAATTAGAAGAGTTTTCTCTGACTCAAACCTTTCCTACCACTTCTTAGCCAAACCACTCGTTCTGCCTACTTATTAGGTATCCCTTAGAGTAGTTAGAGAGAGTTTAAGACTCTGGTCATCTTCCCATAGACCACAGTAATAAGTAACCTTTATTTGGGCACCATAATTTTTTTAATAGTTATGGGCATATCATGGTGCAACACCAATCCCACTACCCATGTCAACATCCCCTCCACCACTAATATCACCAGGTTTCCTCCCATTCACCAACCCTTCTCCTTCACTGGTACATTTTTTTTTAAGTTTAATCATTGTAGTTTGGTCCTATGTTACATTAGCATTGACCTGTAGTTTAGATAAATACAAGAACATCTTCTCTATATCATGTGTTCCAGATCCCAGACCTTCGCTGTGGTGTTACTTCTAATTCATTCCTTCTCTTTCCTCACTCCATTTCTCTCCTACACTGGCCTTTTCATTTTTGAAAAGGTCAGAAATTTGCCCACCTCTGATACTTTCCATTCCTAAATACGTTAATAAGCATTCTTGAATATTTATTCTGTACCAAGGACTGTGCTAAAAGCTTTATAAGTAGTAACTCATTTCAGCCTCTCCATACCCACTAGGCAAACAGTGGGTTCATTTCATAATTGTAGAAACTGAGGCACACCATCATTGAGCTATAGGGCTATAAACCTCATAAAAGGAAGGGGTGGGGTGTCCAGTAAGAAGCCTCTCTACTCTCCCCATCCTCAGCTGTACGTGCAAGTCCAGGCTGCTGATCCTACAGAGAGAACAAAGCTGCTGTTTTGTATTGTTGTTACTGATGCTGCTGTGAAAAACCAGGGAGTGTTCCCGCTTTGTAGAGGAAGGAAATATTGCCTCAGTTGCTTTCCTGCAGGCCAAGTCTTTTCCCACCCCATGACCTTTCAGGAAAGTGGCTGAAGCCAGGGGAAGGCCTGGGGGAGACCTGAGAGGCTCAGCACCCCTGTCTGGGCCAGGCGTATTTTTAGAACTGGCCACACTGTTTACAAGGAAGTCAGTCCCCTGAGCCTGTCCTCTCCCCACCGGGAACACAGGCTTCTCCCCACCCCTCCCTCCCTTCCTCCCTGCTGGCTGCTCCCTTCCTGGAAGCTCCGTCTATCAGCATGTGGGTCCTGTCAGTGTGTGGGTGACCTGTCAGGAAGCCCTGGGCCCTGAAAGCCTCAGGGGAGGGCCATTGTGACCTTGCCCTGGAAACATCCAGAAGCTGTGACTCTTAAATGACTGAGCCAGCTGGCCTGGGACTGGAAATTCTGCAGATCCGTACATCTCCCCTGAAATGGTTGCTGTGGAGCCTCTCTTCTTCTGCAGAGTTTGGGGGTACAACATGGATGATGAAGCTGCAGAGTTTGGATCCAGCTCTCAGCCTGAGCTGCAGATTCCTTACTGGCCACATTTGCTTGCTGCTACTGATGGAGGAGGGGCCCTTGAATCTTGGGGGTGCTATTTAGTGCCAGGGAAAAAAAAAGGGCTCAGCCTTCTGCATGCTGGGCTTATCTGGAGGTGGAGGAAGGTAAGAGCAGGACAAGAGAAGAAGGTCGAGGCACCCAGCAGGCCGATTTCTCAATACTGTTGACCACATCAGAGCCAGACCTAGTCAGTGGCCAGCATGCTCTGGAGTGTCACCGACCCTCCCGCAGCTCAGTTTCTCTCACTTCTCCTGCTCTAGGAAGCTTCTCCAGCTCTGCACCTTCATCCATTCCTGCTTATTTTTCAACTCAGGCCCCTGACCCCTGCCTTTTGGCCCGGAGGCTCAGGGGGACAAACAGGTGCAAAAGTCCCTTTACTAAGGGCCAGTCCCCTGGCTGAGACTCCTCTCTACTCACCCCTACAATCCACCCCTTGGTTCCTGAGACATATCCTCCTGATCCTGAGTGGCCAGAGAGACTCAGGGGAGCCCAGGGCCCCCATCCCAAGCCTCCAGGATTGGTGAGCCACTGAGCCCAGAAAGCCCAGCCCCAGCCAGGCTCACCCATATCAGCGTGGAGATGACAAGAACCCCTGACTTCTCAGAGGAAGCCCCCACCCTCCTCTGTGCTGTGGGCGGCCTGGACTTCTCCCAGAGTGGCTGCTCAGAGAGGTCAGGGCTGATTTGAGAGGCGGGGCCATTCCCACTCAGCTTCCTTGGCTCCCCCACTTAGGTTTCTGTTTCCCTTCCTCCCTCTCCTGCCCCACAGCTGCACTGTTCCAGTCTTGAGGGAAAGTCCCAGCCCAAGGGCCAGAAGTGGGCTTGTCTGTCCTTCCCATCCTCCCAGTGGCCTCCTATCCTCCCAGTCCTTTCATGGAGATATTATGGTGACTTCATGTGCCAGGCACCGAGCCAGAAGGGAAGAGGCCTGACTAGGTGCCAGCCCCCTGACAAGTTAGTGAGCCCCCAGTATAGGCCAGTAACTTGGGACTTTGCATCTTCGAAAGGCTCCAATTGCATCCCCAGACTGTCTTCGAGTCTGACATTCCCACTGTGTCTGATGCTTTTTCACAGTCATGCCTGAGAGCTGGAACCCTTACCTAGAAGTCACCAACCACGGAGCAGGTAGGCATGAAAAGAGAGGCCCCTCCTTTTCAACTCCTTGCCCATCAGACAGAAGAAAGACTGGGGCAGAAGTCTGGGAAAAGCACCATGCCAGCCAGCTGAAAGAACAGCTGGGCCTAAGCAAGAGACAGCCAGAACAACCCAAAACACACTGCAGGGCACAACTGCCCTCAGTCACAGCAGAGCCAGAACCTGCCATTCTGTGGCAAAGATGCAAACTCCATGAAGATATGCAGCCGGTCTCACTTCTGGCCACAAGAACCATCCTTCATTCATCCCCCATTCTCCACCTTTCGGTTTTGACTTTATCAGGCTGAGGGATTCCTAGGGAGCATTCAATCCAATCTTCTTCATCTCCCTTCAGTGCCTAGCTGGATTCTGTGTTTTGTATACACTCACAAGAGTGCAGTTGGGAGCGCGCGCGCGCGCGCGCGCACACACACACACACACACACACACACACACACACACACACACACACACAGTCATTATGAAGCTTCAATAAATAAGACACTGAGAAAAGCACAGACCTACCGTATTCCACCTCTCCACCCTCATTGTTTTTCCCATTCCAGGGGGATATCCTCCCCCAGAGAGCCAGACTCACACTGGCACAGGTCCCAGGACAGCGGCCCCGCGGACGCTGGGTCTCTCCCTTCCATTTCCCTTGTTGGTTTCCAAGTGCCTGTTGTTGGCTTACAGATGGACAGCCAGTCCTAAGCCATGCCCATTGCCCTGCTTCCAGGCAACTATGGTTCTATCTTGGGGAGGGACATAGGGAGGTACAAACATGTTCAAGCTTGAGGAAGTTTCTCAGAAACTTTAGCTAGAACTGATCGGGCTTCTGTTCAGGTGACTACTCACAAATACCCTAGCACCTCTTCAAAGACCTTCCTGCAAGAGTAAAAAGTACATTGGTGAGCTAAGGTGTCAGAGCCAGCAAAGAGGGGACAACCTGGGAGGAGAGAGGTACCCTGGGAAGATTTCAGCTGCACTGCTGTGGAGTGAATTCAGTCTGCAATAGCTCCGCCTGGCCTGCAGAGGCTTACCTGAGCTGTACTTTGCTTTGGCCCACCCTTATGCTAGATGAGTTAAGGGAAGCCACTTTGCTGTTCTTCCAGCTTTCAGTTATCCCTCCTCCAATCTTTCTCTCTCAAAATAGACAAAACCATGTTTTCTCACATGCAAACCAATGGAAACACACTCACCCCTCTGCATTCCATCTCAATCAATTTTGTAGTTTAGAACCCAGAACTCTCCAGAATCTGCTGCCCATTTCCTTCCAAACCTACAGAGACCTGTGTTCTTGCCACACTATGCTTTTGTGCCTCCATGAGGCACACTGGCATTCTTCCTTTTAGTGAGATTCCCTACACCCCATTCTCCCAACAAAACTGTGACCCTACCACCCTCACAACATAGCTAAACTGCCTCCTCTGGAAAACATGTCTGAGTTCTCCCTCATGCTCCAGGAAATCCACCTACTGCATCCCACAGCACAGAGGAGCTGAACCAATGGTCAGGATTCAGGAGCTGCCTGGGAACTTTCTGGAAGAAAGGAGGCAGATAATACAGTGGGTGTGTTTTGGACTTGCATGTGGATGATCACATTTCAATTTCTGGCTCCACCAAAACCCCACCAAGAGTGATCCCTGACTACAGAGCCAAAAGTAAGCCCTAAAAAATGCATGGTATGACACCAAAGTAAAAAAAAAAAAGTAAAATTTTTGCCTTGCACGCTGCTAATCTGAGTTTAATCTCTGGCACCTCATATGGTCCCCAGTTCTACCAGGAATGATCCCTGAGTATAAAATCAGAAGTAAGCCCTGAGTAAAAGCAGGTAGGGCCCCCCAAACCAAGAGATAATACACAAATAAATAAATATAATATAATAAATAAAATAAAGTCATTCTTTTTTCCCAACAATCAGTTTACTTGTTGAAATCTGGATCCAATTAAGGTCTTCATGTTGTGATTGATATATCTGTATTTATTTAATAATTTACTTCTCCCTTCATTGTTATGGTTAATATTGATACTGTGGTGACTAGAGTTGGTCCAGACCACATGACTGACATTGTGCTTGCATATTTTCAGTTGTGTTGTCCATACATTGGGTTGCATTGTTTGTATACTTAGCTTTGGTATTCTTTGGGGTTTGCATTCTATTAGTTGTAGAGTTTGCATACATATTCTCTAGGCCTCACAATTTTAGTTGCAGCACACAAGTCATGGTAGTGCTGAACAGTAGTTTCACCCCTTTATTAGTGCTTTTATACACCAAGATATAGTATAGCTAGAAATAACTGGAAATAGCATACACAAGTCTTCACCAAAAAACAACAGTCCTGTTTTCCCTCTATATCATACACACCAACACATACACACACAAAACAAAACAAACCTGACACACAATGAGCCTTTGGTGACTAATATTGAGGAAAAAAGCTGTGCTTATAAAATAGCAGATATGGGGACAGAAAGATAGTACAGAGGGTAAGGTCTTGGATGTGAATGACCTGGATTTAATCCCAGCACTCCTATATGGTTCCCCAAACTCTCCAGGAGTAAACCCTAAGCTCATAACCAGGTAAAACCTAAGCACTGCTGAGTGTGCCCCCACCCAAAAAAAAAGAAAATAGAGATATTCTAAGGATCATTAGTCATAAAGTCATTCAGTCATGGAGGAGAGTAATGAACTTCTACAATATAGTGCATACTCACTGGAGCTAAGGACTTTTAAGCTTCAAAGTCAAGTGCAATAAAAACTTCTAGAGCAAAGGACACCAATATAGGAATGAGCAACCACCACAGAGTCTGCCATAGATTGAGGAGACATACATGGGAACACACTAGATACCCAACCTCCACCCTCAATCTTTTCTCACTTGCCAACCTGAAACTATGTTCCTGACTAATTACTAATGCATTCTGATAATCTTCTCATAGAATGTGAGCTCCAAGAAGGCAAGCGTTTGGACAGGTTCACAACTCTACCTTAGGAAATTTACTTAGGAAATCTGTGAATGAGTGTCTTTACCTGGAGAAAGTTTGAAAGGTTGTAAATGTAAAGACCCCCTGTCTTCTCATCATTCCTTATTGTGCAACTTCCTCACAGCTCAGTGAGATTACACTCTTCTTATGAATGAAGAAGCAGAGAAGAGGAATGAGCTTATGAAAATCACCCCACTGGCAGAGCAAAGACCTGAGTGCAAATCTCCTCAGTTGAAAACCTGTGTATTCTCCATATAAGATCAGGCAACCATGATGGAGGGGTCTTGGTCCAGACGACAGAACAGAAGCAGCAGGAACATCAAGATCATGACCTTTCTCCAACTCCCCTGGCTGCATCCATCATTATTATTACAGCTAACATTTTAATGAAGGCTCATTCTATGCCAGGCACCTTTCTAAGAGCTCTCCATTTGTTTGCTCATTCTTCATAACTACCTTTTGGTATTATCGTTCTCAATTTAGAGAGGAGGAAATGGAGGTATGGTTAAATATCTCTTATCTTGTTGATAGTAAGTAAAAGGGTCCAAATTCAATTTTATGCAATCATGTCTTGAAGTCTATACACATTATGATTTTATCTTCAGCCTCAATTGCACAGATCTTGCCTATGCAATTCTAGGAACCTGTTGGAGACTTCACAAACACTTTTTATGTTTTATATAACATATCAGGCACTGTGAGGGGAAGCTATAAAGTTTTAAAGTTGCAATCAAGTTACTGCCTTCTGGAAGTAACCAACCTAGAAAGGAAGATGGGATAAGAAGTCAATGAAAATAATGGAGAGATTGGATAAAGAACTAACTGCCTTACAAGCAGTTAATCCCCAGTTCAGCACTACATATAGTCCCATGAGCACTGACAGAACTGATCCCTAAGCACAGAACAGGCATAGCCCCTGAGCAAAGGATGGGCTATTTAAACTGTTCTTTCTGATAGAGAAAAGACTGAGGGAGAATGGTACCCCAGGAAAAGGCCACATCCTCTATCTGAGGTGTCATTGCATCCATACATAGAAATAATAAACATTATTTCTAAGTACAATAAACGTCAAATCCATTCAAGTGTTTAAGAGAATAAAGGGTTTGGGTACATATAGGGCAAATCAAAGGCAATTTTAGCCCAGATCTTGAAGCATTTGTATTGCTAGGTTAAATGTGTATCTTTGCTGTTAGCAGATATTAAATTCTCAAATGTTTGTTAAAAAGAAAGCAGCTATATCTCATCTCAGGGACATAATGTGAAGATAGAGTAGAAGAGAGGATAGAGGGTTAGATAGTGAACCACTTAGCTGTGACTGTATAAGACTACCCCATTACTTAGTGGCATTTCTGTAGTCAATAAGTGGGTTGGATTATTGGGTGAAGTAATGCAGGTGATAGGACCATGTGTATTATAAGCCAGGGTTTCTCTGCTTGGTAGCAATTGTAGACCACTGGAGGAAGCTGGAAGAGACAGCTCAAGTATTATATCACATACCTAGTATGTGGGATGTCCTGAATTAATCCCTGACTACAAAGCACCCATGGAAGTAGCCCTGGGAACCTGGTGTGACCCTGTTTATATATATATATATATATATATATATATATATATATATATATATATATATATATATAATTGAAAAAAGAGAGAGGAAGCTCCAGTGTGCTATCATTTTTAAAACCTCTGCTTATGGACCAGAGCAATAGCACAGCAGTAGGGCGTTTGCCTTGTATGCGGCTGACTCAGTGAACCTGGATTTGATTCCCGGCATCCCATATGATCCTCCAAACCTTCCATTAGCCATGTATGAGCACAGAGCCAGGAGTAACCCCTAAACACTGCTGGATGTCGCCCCAAAACAAACAAAAATAAATAAATAAACCTCTGCTTATGTCTTCTATAGTAATGTTTTATTGATCAAGCTTAGATTAAAAGGGCAGAACAACAGTCTCATATCTTAAAGTCAATGATCAATAAAACAACAAGTTCATGTACAAAGGGATCATTGAATTTGAGAACATTTTAAAAAATTATTTTAATGAGTCAAGCAAAGAATGAAAGTTGTTTAACTAAGAAAACGGTGGAAGAAGTGGAGTGATGACCAGAATATATCTGAGGTATGATTGGAAAATTTCTGCCAAGGAGAAGCTAGAATAAGGATGCCTCCCTGGCTTGTAACACAGACTCTGGGCAGATTGTCCTCTAAATTAGCAAAAAGAATAGGAAGTCGAGGTTTAGGAGTCACTAATGCTTTCAGCTCATGTCATTCCACCAGGCTCCATAAACCTTCCTCATTCCTTCATGGACAAACTGTTCCTTCCTGAACTGTCTGCTCTGAGGAAAGTTAGCTCTTTTATGACTCTGGCTCTCTAGAAGAAGAGATTGGGCAGGAGTAAAATTCTGGTCCAAACTTGGTTAATGGGAGAATCCAACCCTGTTGCTCACTAAGTTGTGCCCTGGACAAAGTTACCCTACAGAAAAGAAAATGGAGGCTTCCAGCCAATGTTCTGCTTCGCCCAGGGAACTACCAACGAGGAGACCTCTTTGAACTCTCAGGGAAACATTAAGTGCTGCCAGTCCCAGTAGTGGGCCCAGGGGGTGGCTTTGGCATCAACAAACAGAACTCCTCTGAAATGATACCATTCAAGTACTCTTGCTCTAAAGCCATGCAGATGAGAGTATATATTCCCCTAGATCCCTGTGATAGAGAGAAGCAGATGAAAGAGAACAAAGCCAGTCCATTCACCATCTTGGGAAACAAAGATGGGGAGTTGATTGAATGAGCACCCCTTGTGCCAGAAATCATGTCCTTCCTGGGGCTTTGATATTTGGCTTCATCTTCATGCTGTAACTGTATTTTCTCTCCTATTTGAAGAGAATTTTAACTTTAGGTTTTGCTCCTTATAACCAATAGAGTTTTGAACAGTAAAGGCAAGTCTTGCTGTGTTAAGAGGAGGGAAAGGGGAGGAGGGTAGAGTGGTGGTGCTGCAGTAGTGATTTGCCTTGCACACGGCTGACCTAGAATGGACCACGATTCGATCCCCCAGTGTCCCATATAGTTCCCCCAAGCCAGAAGTGATTTCTGAGCACATAGCCTGGAGTAACTCCTGAGTGTCCTTGGGTGTGGCCCAAAACCAAAAAAAAAAAAAAGATGAGTGAAGAGGCATAATACTCCAATAATTTAGACGCATAATAAAAGTATATTATAATCAACATGAGTCACATGGCAAAAAAATGTTCCTTTCTTTCTCCCTTCCAACCTCTGTTCCTCCTTCTCCCTTCCTTCCTTCTCTGATCAATTATTTGTCAGTCTCTTTCTAGGTACTAGGGACAGAAAGTGGATAAGGTGAGCTTAAATTAGGATGTTTGCAGGTCTTCACTGACTAATATCATTCATGAGAAATATGCGGCAACTATAATATTCAGTCTACAAAAATTAGAATCAATCCAGGTTGTGACATATAGCAGGTAGTTGGAAAGAGGGTTGGGCTGGAATTTAGGATATGCTCACAGGGAGAATTTTGGAAGTGATAGAGGAGAGCTCTTGGACAGGAGAAATAAAGTGGCCTGGGTCTTAGCTTTATGCTACTGCTGTCTGACAGCTAAAACATAGCTTTATTTTGTTTTGTTTTGCTTTTTTTTTTGGCCAGAGAGGCTAAAAGGCCAATGCAGAAAGATAACTCATGGTTTACAAGACCAGCCCAAGGCTTGTCCTAGTTCCCACATTAGTCCTGCCAAACAGTCTTGTGTATGGATGGTCTTGAAGAAGTTGGCTGGGTTTTCTTGGCTAATGTGAGCCTATGAAGGTCCAGCTTAGATATGGGAAGGAGAAAGAATAGCAAAGTATATCCACTCCTCCCTGGCTGTTGCTGAGCATCTCTGCATGAAAGACTCAAATGGAAGTCAATAGTGAAGCTTGTTGGAGAGGGATGTGTGAATTTTCTTTTTTTTTTGTTTCTGTTTTTGTTTTTGGGTCACACCCACCCAGCAGTGTTCAGGAGTTACTCCTGGCTCTACACTCAAAAATTGCTCCTGGAAGGCTCGGGGGACCATATGGGATACCAGGATTCGAACCACCGACCTTCTGCATGTAAGGCAAACGCCTTACCTCCATGCTATCTCTCTGGCCCCAGATGTGTGAATTTTCTTCTTTTTTTGGGGGGGGGCACATCCGGCAGCGCTCAGGGGGTACCCCTGGCTTTACACTCAGAAATCACTCCTAGCAGACTCAGGGGATGCCATATGGAATGCCAGGATTCGAATCACCGTCCTTCTGCATGCAAGGCAAACGCCCTACATCCATGCTATCTTTCCGGCCCCAACTTTTCATTTTAATATTTTGACTTCCGGGGCTACTCTTGGCACTCAGAAACAATCCTTGGCAGTATTGGACATAGAACCCTGTTTTAATCTGAATGCATAACCAAGCTTACCAAAGTTTGAGCTATAGCTACAGTCCCACAGGTTATGCGATCTCTTAGTGCTACCCAGGCTGGGCTCTGATTCACTGAAAACAACCAATTGCGCTCTCCCCTCCTTCCTGGAATCCCCACCAGCCTGCCCATCTCCACAGGCCCTGCAGAAGGCACTGTCTTTGGCCATTAGAAAAGAAAGAGTAGGGGAAATGTGCTATTATGGGCTCTTTCTGCAGAGCTGTTTTCCAGAGTGGCAAAGAAAGAGCCCATGTGAACCCTGCTGTTCTTGGCAGCCACCAGCCCCCTCCTCACAGCCAGAGGCTCACAGCTTGATTTGTGGTTTAAGTTACAAGCAAGGGCAAAAACCCCAGAAAAGAGAGAAGGGGGGGTGAAGGGTGAAAACATTCTAAAATTTGAGAAAATTGCCTTGTGTTCTCAAGTGCAGGCAATTTGTCCAAACACCTGAGCTCGGCAGAGTCTTCGAGGTCTGAACTGTGATTTTTATATTCTGGGGCTCTGGGCACAGTGTCTGGGGGTGGGGGGATTGGGGAGGACTGGAGAGAGTATGTTTTTTTAATACATTAAGAAAATTTTTAAAAATCCCTTTTTACAATATATTAACAAGGAGCTTTGCTGCTTCAATGGTGACATTGTTGGAGGTTCTGAAATCAATCCAGGTCGAGGTTGGGGCAGAGTTTCATTGCAAAGATTGTGACATCAATCCCATACAGGGGGTATTTGGGTGTTGCCCCCTAAACCCAGAGCAAAGAGCAGAGTCCATAAAAGTTTTCAAATCTAATCCTCTCTGAACATGAATTCTAACACCAGGTCCAGAGGAAGGGACCCAAACACCCAAGGTAGCACAGCACTTTGATGGTACCAACAAGTCTAGACCACAGGCTCCTGGACACCGATGACTTTCCCAGCAGCCCAGAGGTAACATTCTACCTCAACAACCACGACTGGCTGCTGTTTCGTGTTGACATTGCTGCGGCAATGACTTTGAAAGCTGCCTTTATGGCCCTGGCTTGGGCAGCGCAAACACTGTTATCAGTGGAACAACACAGGTGGCTTTTAGTGTTGGGTCCAGGTGGAGGCAGGCAGGAAGGAGGCCCCTCTGCAGAGGTAGACATGACCCAATCTGCCAGTCTGGGTTCAGGAGGGGCACAGACCCTGCTCGGGACAAGAGGCTAGTGTGGTGGTGGCAGACTTGGCATTGGTACCAGACAAGACGGGTTCAAGTCCCAGTGACCCTACAGGCCAACCTAGCTCCCTATCTGAGCCAAGCCTTGAAGCTGGAAAAATGATAGTCACATGGGCCAGTACAGTAGGCTAGTGGCACTACACTGGGCAGTGCAAGTATTAGGTAATACCAGAAAGTTCTGTTGAATTCTTTACCTGCATGGTCTCCCCAGTCTTAGCAGCCGTGGGTGTGACCCAGTATCATAAAATAAGGAAAAAAAAAAAAAAAGAAAGTTGGGCAGTGCTGGTAGAGAGACACACTGGGTATCTTTTTTGGGGGGGCGGGTGGTGGGGGGGTTGCAGAGAGGAGCCTCAGACATGCAAGGTAAGTTTTCTTCTAACTACTGAGTTACACCTAGATCCTGGCACTGGTTAGTGACTTACTTGCTTAGTTCTGGATCTTTTCTACTTCATCCTCCTAAAAACAAAGGGACTAGCCCAGCAGAGATCTCCAGCTCTCAGGGACAGCAAATTGTGCCAATTTCCTCACTCTTTCTTCTTGGGTTTCTATTGCAAGGATTTTACTTCCAGGTATGAAGCTTGGTGAGATATTTTTGTCCAACTTCCTAAGCGCAGCCCAGGACAGAAGGCTGTGCAGAGCCAGGGCCAAGGGACCAGAGCTCAGGGGATGACAATAGCTGCTATCCACATTCCCATTTAGAGGCAGAAGCCTTGAGTACAAGTCCTGGCTCTCCCATTCAGTATAGGGGTCACAGGTAAGTCACTGAGTCTTTAGGCACTGGGTTTACACAATGATACTCTTTCCACCAGCTAGTAAGGGAATGAAGCCACAAAGCAGAGATCCTGCCATCTGTCTGCAAGGAACACTGTTCCAAA